>NC_057798.1:381403711-381426009 GCF_018294505.1 Triticum aestivum
AGAGAGAAAGGCAGCACCGGGCTCACACCCCCTTGTCCCTTTGCCAGCCTCGGTTTCTCTCCAGCTCAATCATTCTGAGAGCAAAGAATCCGTCTTGTCCCTTTGCCCCGCGGTTGTGCCATCCCGTGATGCCCCGCCTACCTCTGCCACAGTGGAGTATACTAGTAGTACTGAGCAGAGTAGAGTACTAGACGACACTAAGCATATGATTCCCTCCCTTGACAAACCCCCAAAACTAGAAAAGCTTTTTCAAGCTGTTCCATTCACTTCACTTGCATGCACTCATCTCATTATCATCATTCAAAGGTGAGGTGAGGTGAGATTTCTTGCACTTTCTCTAGGCCATATATAGTTATAATATATGGTTAATTTCTATTGCCAGTTCTTCATGCGGACATACTGTGGTTAATTCCTCTTGCCACTTCTTCAAGAAAGGAATGCAAATCTGGTGATGTTTCTCGAGGGAGAGCATCTTGTTCTTGCTTGCTTTGCGGTGTCAAGGACGGACCACTGGTTATCCATCAGTCGGCCCAGATCCCTGTGCCTCTGCGGACTGCACAATGTTTTTCTGGTGACCAGTACCTATCTCCATTAACTGTACAAGCTCCTCTCACATTAACTTTTCTGAGCTCTCAAACTCAGACTTTTCCTCCCAGTCCCTGTGTGGCTGTGTCCAACAACTTTATTTGCTAATCGCTTCTGCTCCTGCACTAGAATTAGAATCCCACAATCACAATTCTTGGTTCCTCAACTTGTTGATCGAGGAAAAGAAGAAGCTGAAAGAAATCTTGTAAAAAAAATGGGTGGAATCCATGCTCTGCTCATCTTGCTGTCGGTGGCGTCCCTGGCATTGCTGCCGGGAGCCACGCCGCTGCAGGCCTCACAGGCCTGGTCCCTCTTCAAGCTCCGGCAGCTCCTGGGCGACCCGCCGGTGCTCGGCACCTGGCACAACTACACCGACTTCTGCTACGGCGGCGACTACAAGACCGCCTCCGCCTTGGTGGAGTGCTACGAGGACAGCGTCACGCAGCTCCACATCATGGGCGACCCCGGCGCGCGGGGTCGCCCGCTCCCCGCCACCTTCTCCATCGACGCCTTCTTCACCACGCTGTCCAGGCTGCCGGACCTCAAGGTGCTCACGCTCACCAACCTCGGTCTCTGGGGCCCACTGCCGGGGGGGAAGATCTCCCGCCTCCAGAAGCTGGAGATCGTCAACGTCAGCTCCAACTACCTCTACGGCGAGCTCCCGCGGGGGCTCTCCCGGCTGGGCAGCCTCCAGACGCTGGTGGCGGACCACAACATGCTGGGAGGCAAGCTGCCGGGGTGGCTCAAGGACATGCCGCTGCTGGCGGTCCTCAGCCTCCGGAACAACACGCTGCAGGGGACGCTGCCGGAGTCGCTCAAGGACATGCCGTCGCTGAGGTCGCTGGTGCTGGCGTCCAACAACCTCTCCGGGAACCTGCCGGACCTGGACCTGAAGAACCTCCAGGTGATTGACATGGCCAACAACGCGCTAGGGCCCAAGTTCCCGCGGGTGGGGCGGAAGGTGGCCAGCGTGGTGCTGGCCGGCAACAAGTTCAGCGACGGCCTCCCCGCCGACATGCTCGCCTCGTGCTACCTCCTGGAGCGGCTGGACGTGTCGGGGAACAGGTTCGTGGGGCCTTTCCCGGCGGCGCTGCTGTCGCTGCCGTCCATGGAGTACCTGAGCATCGCCGGGAACAGGTTCACGGGGCGGCTGTCGGGCAACGCCTCCTGCGGCGAGAACCTCCGGTTCGTGGACCTGTCGTCGAACCTCCTGACGGGGAGCCTCCCCGGCTGCCTGGCCGCCTCCTCTGACTCCGGGAAGACGGTGGTGCTCTTCTCGGCGAATTGCCTTTCCAGCGGCAGCGGCGACGAGTCCCAGTCCCAGCACCCGTCGCCCTTCTGCCGGAACCAGGCATTGGCCGTCGGGATCGTGCCTGAGCAGGAGCAGGGAGGCAAGAAGAAGAGTGGCGGCAAGGCCGGTGTGGTGGCCGGCATTGTCCTTGTGGGAGCATTGGTTGTGAGCGCGGCGGTGGTGTTTGTGGTGAGGAAGGCGAGGTTGCCCAAGGCGAGGCCTGCACGGAGACTGGTGGAGCACGCGTCGAGCGCTTACCCTTCGAATTTGCTGGCCGACGCGCGTAATCCCCCCCCTTTCCTTTCCTCCCCACATTTTTTCTTTTCTTTTCGAAACGGAATTCCTCCCCACATTCGAATAACACTACTACTACTAGTCTCTCTTGTCTTTGGGTTGGGTTGGCAAATATAAATATACATGCTGCTAACTTGGAGATGTTTTGAACAACACTACAAACAAACAGGTTACATATCTCAGACGGTGAAGCTGGGGGCTCTTGGCATTCCGGCATACAGATCATTCTCCTTGGTGGAGCTGGAGGCGGCCACCGATAACTTTCAGGTGTCTAGCCTCATGGGTCAAGATGCTCATGGCCAGGTATGCGCTCTCAACTCTCAACTCTCTGTTTTTTTCGACATCCATCTCAACTCATGACTCATGAGGTTATTAATGAGGTTGATGGTCAGATGTACCGTGGACGGCTAAGCAATGGGACCCCGGTGACAATCAGGTCCCTCAAGGTGAACAAGAGCCAGAGCTTCACCCGCCACATCGAGATGATATCCAAGCTGAGGCATCGGCACCTGGTGAGCGCGCTGGGGCACTGCTTCCAGTACAACCTCGACGATTCCACCGTCACGCACCTCTACCTCGTCTTCGAATACGTGCACAATGGCAACCTCAGGGGCAGGATTTCACGCAAGTTCTTTTTCGACTCCTCCTCCGACCATTGTTATTGTTATTATTGTTATTGTTGGTGTTTTTGTCATCATCAATCAATATCAATATATAATAACCCAAGTGGATCTTCATCTTCAGAAGGAACGCAAGGGCGGAGGCTGTCGTGGGGCCAAAGAATATCGACCACCATTGGTGTGGCCAAGGGCATTCAGTTCCTGCATGGAGGGATCATACCAGGCCTGTTTGCGAATAACCTCAAGATCACCAACATTCTTATGGACCAGAATCAGGTCCCCAAAATCGGCAGCTACAACATCCCCATTCTGTCAGAGACCATGAAATCAGAGGTACCTACTCTACTCCCAGCACATCAAACTCTGTGTAAAGTAATCTGCTCCACTACGTGTTTTTTGACATTAACTAACTATGTTGTATTGTTGTTGCTTTGGAGATGCAGGGAGGAGCTGGAAGCAAGTATCCACCGGATAGGTATGGATTACGTCCCTCTTACGTACTCTACTTATTTATCCCAATTTCAGTTACCAATATACGTAGGAACTAGAATTTGCAGGGTTCCCAACGGTGATAAGATTGACATGTACGATTTTGGTGTGATACTGCTGGAGGTTATCTCCGGCAGGCCCATCAGTTCCATATACGAGGTGGAGATCATGAAAGAACAGGTTCGTACATATGCTTCCTTTCCTTTCCTTTCCGTTCCTTGTCTTGCTAATTACGTATATAGGGCGAGTTCAAGTTGTAACCGGAAAAAGTTTGTGGTTGTGGATCGAAAAAGTTGCAATCGGCGCTGACAGCACAAGGACCGAGCAAGAGGAGCAACTTTGTGGACCCGGCGGTGAGCAAGGGCTGCTCCGACGACTCCATGAGGACCGTCATGGAGATCTGCCTCCGCTGCCTTGCCAAGGAGCCAACGCAGAGGCCCTCAGTGGAGGACGTGCTCTGGAACCTGCAGTTTGCGGCCCAGGTGCAGGATGACTCCCGCAGCAGCGACGAGTCCCCGCTCTCGCCCTCGCAGCCCCATGCACAATCCGCACACGGCTGACCCACCCCACCCCACCCCGCAGCTAGGGTACGTCCACTTTGCCACCATCTACTCCTTCCGTCCAAAAATACTTGTCATCAAAATAGATTAAAAAAATGTATTTAAAACTAAAATACGTCTAGATACATCTCCTTTTATCAATTTTGATGATAAGTATTTCGAGACGGAGGGAGTAACTTCCAACAAATGTGCAACTAGGATCTGAATTCTGAAATGACATGCTCCGGGCATCTTGCAGGCACACAAAAATACATCGGCAAGCATCATCATGGATTCATGGCTCAAGGCAAGGATTAGACATGGTATTTTCAGGCCAAGTGTACAGCAGCTCAAGCTGGACCCCGTGATGCGTATGGTGTACTAGTTCTCACCAAGACGCCACCGGATATGATGAGTTTTCAACTTCTCAAATTAAGTAGAACGACTTTTTTTTTCTTTTTTCTTTTGAGAAATCTCCAATAGAACGACTAGTAACCATAATCTCGTTATGGATTGGAATGCACTCCCATAAAACCATTATATGTTCCCACAGTGTCTTAAAATTCCACTTTGTCTAGTCTAGAAATACAAATTTGTACGGTTTTTGAGAACCGGGTATTGTAATGTTCCAATGCATATTATATCTAGTAAAAAATAATGTTGCTATCCCCTCCAATCCAAATTAATTGACCTAGCTTTGTACTCCTACTAAAGTTATACAAAATCAGCGCCAATTAATTTGGATCGGATGAAGTACAATATTTGTAATATACAAAATGGAAAACTTAATTGGAGAATGTTCCGGTCTTAGGGGAACTACCGAACGACTCGTGGCCCCTTCGATCTAAATCCTGCGCATGTGGCCTGCTTTCCTGATAGAGGCAAAGGTGTCCCGTCTTTCGATGAGATGATGGATATCGCTTTGGTGGAAGTCGACTTTGACGATCCGGCTACGAACGTGCGAGGACGTCGCGCCTTAGCAATCGCTAAACCAACTCCGAGAGGTTATTGACCACGCCGGAGCACGATCAACCTGACCACGAGGGTCTGTTTCCTGCGAGCAAACGAAGAACAAGCAAGAAACTAAGATTGCAATCTGGATATTGCGAATATAAGATGAAAACTTTATTGATCAAGGTGGGGTTCTGTGACACCTTTGTCTGGTCGTTGAACACAAACGAAGTACGCGAAGTTGCAGCTATGGCGAACTTTAATCTAAACAAAACCCAAAGTCTAAACGGTGCCCTAAGGGCTGTATATATGGAGGAAGAGAGAGGGAATTTCGTGGCCCTTGGTGGAGGGGTCCGAAATCAACCCTATCTCTTGTTTCCCCACACATACGGACTCTAAAAATAGCCTATACTTATGTATTTCGAAATTACATGGGTCTGGCCCAATAAAAAGGTGAGGCAGCACCTATAATAGCCTCTGGACGAAATTTATGAAATGACATCTTGTATATTTCGTCCAAGGCTTCATGCACTCGTTATGGTGGCTTCAAAGACCTGAAATCATCACTTGTAACTCTGTTCTTGTTTCCCTTGCGCATGCCATCATCTCCATGCTTGTTCTTGCTCCAATGTTCATCCTTCTCCAAGCTAGGACCTTCATTTGTAAGCAAAACAAATGTATCCAATTTAGGCAGCATCATATTCTCATGAACATTAGAATCATTACCAAGAAAAGAAAGTACCTGGTAATTTAGTTGGCGTGCGCGAGCTCTAGTAATTGGTCCAGTATGTATAGCAGCAGGGGCTATGGGTGTAACAATGGTATTGATGTCCTCATCATCCTCCCCTTCTTGAAATGAAGTCGTCACCGACGGAAGCTCATCTTCCTCGCCCAAATAAGGCTTCAAATCTGCAATGTTAAAAGTGGGACTAACCCCAAAATCTGCAGGCAGCTCAAGTTTATATGCATTATCATTTATTTTCTCTAACACCTTAAAGGGACCATCAGCCCGTGGCATGAGCTTTGATTTGCGCAAATCAGGAAATCTATCCTTACGCAAATGTAACCAAACAAGATCTCCAGGTGCAAACACAACATGTTTTCTACCCTTATCTCCAGCAAGTTTATATTTGGCATTCATACGCTCAATGTTTTCCTTAGTTAACTCATGCATTTTTAAAATCAATTCAGCACGTTGTTTAGCATCGAAATTAACCTTCTCCGAAAATGGAAGAGGCAACAAATCAATAGGTGCACAAGGTAGGAAACCATACACAACTTCAAAAGGGCACATCTTAGTAGTAGAATGCAATGAACGATTATAAGCAAATTCAATATGAGGCAAGTATTCCTCCCACATTTTCTTATTACTCTTCAAAACAGCCCTAAGCATAGTAGACAATGTTCTATTGACTACTTCAGTTTGGCCATCAGTTTGGGGGTGACAAGTAGTACTAAAAAGCAGTTTAGTCCCCAACTTAGCCCATAAACATCTCCAAAAGTGGCAAAGAAATTTAGTATCACGATCTGAAACAATAGTATTTGGCACACCATGCAAGCGAATAATTTCACGAAAGAACAAATCAGCAACATTAACAGCATCATCGCTTTTATGACATGGTATAAAATGTGCCATTTTCGAGAATCTATCCACGACAACAAATATGCTATCCCTCCCCTTCTTTGTTCGAGGTAAACCTAAAACAAAGTCCATAGATATATCCTCCCAAGGAACACTAGGTACAGGCAAAGGCATATATAAACCATGATGATTGAGTCGTGACTTAGCTTTTTGACATGTAGTGCAGCGAGCAATAAAACGCTCAACATCCCGTCTCATCTTTGGCCAAAAGAAATGTGTAGCAAGTACGTCCTCCGTCTTCTTCACGCCAAAGTGTCCCATTAATCCTCCTCCATGCGCCTCCTGCAACAACAAAAGACGAACGGAGCTAGCTGGAATGCATAGCTTGTTAGCACGAAACACAAATCCATCGTTAACGACAAACTTCTTCCACATTCTTCCTTCTTTACAATTCTGCATTACATCTTTAAAATCAGCATCATGCACATATTGATCTTTGATGGTCTCCAAACCAAATATTTTAAAGTCAAGTTGTGAAAGCATAGTATAGCGACGAGACAATGCGTCAGCAATAACATTTTCTTTTCCTTTCTTGTGTTTAATGACATAAGGGAAAGTCTCGAATTCAACCCATTTAGCATGTCTACGATTCAGTTTAGCTTGACTTTTAATATGTTTCAAAGATTCATGATCAGAATGTATAACAAATTCTTTGGGCCATAAATAATGTTGCCATGTTTCTAAAGTCCGAACAAGAGCATATAATTCTTTATCATAAGTAGAATAATTCAGACTAGACCCACTCAATTTTTCAGAAAAGTATGCAACAGGTTTGCCATCTTGTAATAACACACCTCCTAATCCAATTCCACTAGCATCACATTCAAGCTCAAAAGTCTTATTAAAATCAGGAAGTTGGAGTAAAGGAGCATGTGTCAACTTATCTTTCAATACCGTGAAGGCTTCTTCATGTGCGGTACCCCAAAGAAAAGGCACATCTTTCTTTGTAAGCTCATTGAGAGGTGCAACAATGGTGCTGAAATCTCTCACAAAACGCCTATAAAATCCAGCGAGGCCAAGAAAACTCCTCACTTGTGTGACCGTTTTGGGCCGCAGCCAACTCTCAATAGCTTCAATCTTGGCTTTATCAACTTCAATTCCCTGTGGAGTAACAACATGGCCAAGAAAAGATACTCGGTCGGTGCAAAAGGTGCACTTCCCAAGGTTACCAAACAAACGTGCATCACGTAGAGCAATAAAAATAGCACGTAAATGTTCCAAATGTTCTTCCAAAGATCTGCTATAAATCAATATGTCATCAAAGTAAACTACCACAAATCGTCCAATGAAAGCACGTAAAACTTCGTTCATTAATCTCATGAAAGTACTAGGTGCATTAGTTAACCCAAAAGGCATGACTAACCACTCATATAATCCAAATTTAGTTTTAAATGCTGTTTTCCATTCATCTCCCAATTTCATACGAATTTGATGGTAGCCACTACGCAAATCAACTTTGGAGAATATTGTAGAGCCACTCAATTCATCAAGCATATCATCTAGCCTAGGAATAGGATGACGATAACGAATAGTAATATTATTAATGCCTCTACAATCAACACACATACGTGATGTACCATCCTTTTTCGGCACTAGAATAATAGGAACAACACAAGGACTGAGGGATTCGCGTATATAACCTTTGTCGAGAAGCTCTTGTACTTGACGCATAATCTCCTTCGTCTCCTCTGGATTGGTATGGTATGGTGCATGGTTTGGCAGTGAAGCACCAGGAATTAAGTCAATCTGATGCTCAATCCCTCGAATAGGCGGTAATCCCGGTGGCACGTCTTGTGGAAAAACGTCAGCGAACTCCTGCAAAATGTTAGTGACAGCAGGAGGCAAAGAGGAAGGCACGTCCTCGAATGAAAATAATGCCTCTTTGCACACAAAAGCATAGCAAACAGATTTGCTGAAATCTAGCTCATCAATATCAGATTTGGTGGCAAATAAACATGCACTTTTCAATTTAATTTCAGAAGCAACACTAGATGGTTTATTATTAGGCTTCATTTGTTGCTCAAATTCTTTTGCCACAATCTGATTTTCACTCTTATTCTTCTCCTGTTTTGCTTTATTAGCTCTATTAATATCATCTTTCAAAATGGAATCAGGAGTCATAGGAAGCAAAGTAATATTTTTATCCTTATGAACAAGAGTATAGTGATTGTTTCTACCATGGTGTACAGAATTTTTATCAAATTGCCATGGTCTACCAAGTAATAAGGAACATGCTTGCATAGGTACCACATCACAATCAACATAATCAGCATATGTAGAGATACTAAAATGCACATGAACAGTACGTGTTACCTTAACCTTGCCGCTATTGTTAAACCATTGGATGTAGTAAGGATGTGGATGTGGTCTTGTGGTGAGAGAAAGCTTCTCCACCATCTCCATGCTAGCAAAGTTGTTGCAGCTCCCTCCGTCTATTATGACGCGCACAGAACGTTCCTTCACAACTCCCTTGGTATGGAACAAATTGTTCCTTTGATTTTGCTCAGCTTGTGTGACCTGCACACTCAAAATACGTTGAGCAACTAAACATTCATACCTGTCAGCGTCTTCAGGAGCCATGTATTGCATCTCATGATCATAATCATCTCCACCATGTTCTTCACGTGTAATAAGAGCCAAAGTCTCCTCATCATAGTCACTAGCGGACTCATATCCACCACCCTCGGTAGCAATCATCACACGCGAAGATTTGCATTCTCTCGCATAATGACCTCCTCCCTTACAACGATGACAAATAATATCACTTGTGTGCCCTGTTGATGCCCTGGAAGAAGAAGAACTCTGTGCAGGCCCGGCAGGTGCGCTCTTGGCAGATAATGGTGGTTGTTCCTGTTTTCTTGTATCACGGCTGTAGGAGGCACCTGATTGAGGTGCTGGTGCAGTTGAAGTAGAAGATGCACGCGGTGTCCATGATGAAGGTCGGCCTGCAGAAAAGTTAGTTCGCGCCATTGCTTGTCGATCCTGCACTTCACGTTCAGCTTTACAAGCAAGATGGAATAAACAAGTGATATTAGTATACTTCTTATAGTCTAGAATGGTCTGAATCTCTCTATTTAATCCACCCAGAAAACGTGCAAGCATAGCTTCATTCTCCTCAACAATACTACATCGAATCATGCCTGTTTGTAATTCCTGATAATATTCTTCTACAGAATTTTTTCCTTGTCTTAAACGCTGCAATTTTTGAAGCAATTCACGTTGATAATATGGTGGAACCCAACGCGTACGCATAGCAGTTTTCAAAGCAGCCCAAGTAGTTGGAATAGGATATAATCTACAATGTTCAGACCACCAGACACATGCAAAACTAGTCAAAGCACAAACAGCAGCAGCAACCCGTCTCTCCTCGGGATATTGTAAACATGTAAAACGTTGTTCAGTTTCTAACTCCCAAGCAAGATATATATCAGGAATATTCAATTTCAGTTTAGGAATATGGACATCATCTCGTACCTGAGGTGGTGGTGCAGGCCTATCATTACGAATATATACCTGAGGTCGACCTGCTGGTGGTGGTGCTGGTGGCTGCACGTAGTTCAGATTTTGATCAACCTCATCCTCATAATCTCCCACATAATCATCCTCCTCCGCATCAGCAGCATGAGCCACAGAAGTATCAACAGCAGCACCAACAGTTTGGCCAAATGCAAGAGGAACATGGCTCGCTCGGCGGAGGTCTGTTTCGCGACGTGGAGGTAGTCGTTGTTGTTGTTGTTGGAGAGGTGCGTTAGGTGCAGCGGGTGGTGGTGGTGGAAGACGCGCGAGCAATTCATTAAACTTGTTATCGAGCTTTGTTTCGAACATCTTCTCCATGCCATCTATCTTCTCCATGGCCTCTTCAAATCTGTTTAGCACATCTTGCACCTGTCCACTCATCATTTGCTGAAATTTATCATGCAAATCCTTATTCGTCATGTTCTCCCAGTCAGTCTCGTCGGCTTGTGATCCTGGCATGGTTAGCAGCAATAGAAACACACAAGAATATGATCCTACAGACTACTAACAAGAGGTGGTGGTGGGTGTCACAAATCCGTCAAGCAAATCTCAAATTCTTACCAGTTCTTACCCAGCAGCAGGCGGTGATCGGCAACCGTTGTAGTCAAAAACTCTCAAAGCTTGGATACAGCGATTACCAGGGAGAGTCAAACGCACGACGTAGATATATGTGGAGCTGGGAAGGCTTATAATATGGTAGCAAAAAGGGTCAGCAATAATCAATTCAGAGATGCAAAGTTGAATAAACGCTGAACGACGGTACTGTGCTGGTCTTAGGCTAGACTGTGCTAGAGACGCGAGCCTAGACACCAACAAAATCACGGCGCGGCACGTAAACAAGGGAAAAGCACACTCTGGATTTTTTTTCCGCTTTTTTTGCGCTGTTTTTTTTTGTGCTGTTTTTTTTTGCGAAAAATCACTATAATGGCGAGTGTCTCAAAACTCTTCCTAGGTCAAACTGACAGGATGGGCACGAAATTTTTTCGACCAATTTTTTTTTCAACTGCCCGGACCCAAAAACTGGAAACGGGTCAAAAAAAACTTCCTATAATGGCACCTGTCTCAAAACACTCAGAAACACCTAAAAATAGGATAGCCAGAAATTTTTTCGAAAAATGCGTTTTCGAAAAATTTTGGGCCTAAACAGAGGGTGGTTTCCGGACTCTTTTTTTTCCCGAAACCTACTCCGGCAAGGAAACACGAATCGGAATCTAGATGGATCTCGAAAACAAACCTAATATGACAAGAACTCAGATTGGTGGTGGATATATGGTGGTAGATGGCAGCGGTGGTGGTATATGACAGCTGTGGTGGTATATGGATACGGATTCGAAGCGGTGGCGGATAAGCGGTGGTGGTAGATGGCAGGGGCGATGATGATGGTGCGGCGGCGGCGTGACAACTTATGACCAGAACTCGAAACTCTAAAAGACTAGACTCTAAGACCAGCAACTAGACACGACGATGCAACCGCAAATTCAACAAAGCAAAACCCTAAAAAGATTATGCAAAGGCTCAGATTGGTTCGGATATGATGAACTAACCCTAATTTTTTGTGTGTGGCTTTTTCGTGGACTGTAGGTATGAAGAACAGACTCGATCTAAACTACGAAAAACTGTAAAATCTCACCGAGCAACCTGGAAATTTGATACCACTTGATAGAGGCAAAGGTGTCCCGTCTTTCGATGAGATGATGGATATCGCTTTGGTGGAAGTCGACTTTGACGATCCGACTACGAACATGCGAGGACGTCGCGCCTTAGCAATCGCTAAACCAACTGCGAGAGGTTATTGACCACGCCGGAGCACGATCAACCTGACCACGAGGGTCTGTTTCCTGCGAGCAAACGAAGAACAAGCAAGAAACTAAGATTGCAATCTGGATATTGCGAATATAAGATGAAAGCTTTATTGATCAAGGTGGGGTTCTGTGACGCCTTTGTTTGGTCGTTGAACACAAACGAAGTACGCGAAGTTGCAGCTATGGCAAACTTTAATCTAAACAAAACCCAAAGTCTAAACGGTGCCCTAAGGGCTGTATATATGGAGGAAGAGAGGGGGAATTTCGTGGCCCTTGGTGGAGGGGTCCGAAATCAACCCTATCTCTTGTTTCCCCACACATACGGACTCTAAAAATAGCCTATACTTATGTATTTCGAAATTACATGGGCCTGGCCCAATAAAAAGGTGACGCAGCACCTATAATAGTCTCTGGACGAAATTTATGAAGTGACATCTTGTATATTTCGTCCAAGGCTTCATGCACTCGTTATGGTGGCTTCAAAGACCTGAAATCATCACTTGTAACTCTGTTCTTGTTCCCCTTGCGCATGCCATCATCTCCATGCTTGTTCTTGCTCCAATGTTCATCCTTCTCCAAGCTAGGACCTTCATTTGTAAGCAAAACAAATGTATCCAATTTAGGCAGCATCATATTCTCATGAACATTAGAATCATTACCAAGAAACGAAAGTACCTGGTAATTTAGTTGGCGTGCGCGAGCTCTAGTAATTGGTCCAGTATGTATAGCAGCAGGGGCTGTGGGTGTAACAATGGTATTGATGTCCTCATCATTTCCTGGGAGGGATCGATCCTGATTTCTTTGGGAGCAACTAACTAACAGTTACCCCTTGGGGAGCTTCCGTAAGGGTCATTTTTTTTTGTTAGGGAACATGTCAAATGGTGCACCCGTGGGTACAGGTACCTGCGGGTATCGTACCCGCATGGGCAGAATATGGGTATACTTTTATACCCATGGGTAGTACTCATACCCTACCTGTTAAGTCATGGATAGGGTACGGGTATAGCCTTGTATCCGCGGGTATACCCATATCTTGTCCGTTTCTGAACTAATATTAAGTTGTCATCAATTAGTCACTAATTTTTCATGTTACTCCTCTACTCCTATTCACTTCAGAGTATGTTGTGATTTCTATATTTTGATAGTGTTCATTTACTGATCTACCTATTATTGAGCTGAGATAATTGATTTTTTGTCAAACGTGCTATCAATGAGCTTAAAATTGTGAACAACTTGTGTACTATTTGTTCTACCCACTGGGGACACAATGGGTACTAGTACCCGTCGGGTATGGGTATGGGTAAAGTTTCATACCCATGGGTATGTGTATGGGTAGAATTTTGTACACACTGACTATATGGGTATGGGTATGGTATTGCTCTATCATGCCCATACTCTACCCATTGCCATCCTTAGTTGTCGCCATGTGTCACGTGTTGGACGCTCTCTATGAATACCATTTTATTTTTAATTTTATGTACACGTTTCGGGATTTAGATCGAATTTTGGGTTTTTATGGTTTTTTGGTTTTTGCCTGGTTATCCTTGGGTTTTGGAGGATACTTTTTTGAGGAAGCGATACTTTTCTATGAGAAACACATATGTGCTTCCACGAGAAGCACAATAATGTGATTATCATGAAGCAAAATTGATGAAGACATGAATACCTTGGATATGACCAAAAATCTTGATAGAGGCGGGGTGTCCCGATCTTTCGATGAGATGATAACTATCGATTTGGTGGAGACGACTTTGACGATCCGACTACAAATGTGCACGACGTTGCGCCTTAGCAATCGCTAAACCAACTTCGAGAGGTTATTGACCACGCCGGAGCACAATCAACCTGACCACGAAGGTCTATTCCTGCAAGCAATCGAAGAACAAGCAAGAATATGATAAAAGCAATCTGAATATTGTGAGTATATATGAAGTATTGATAAAGGTAGGGATCCGTAAGCGGTCTTGGTCTGGTCGTTGGACACAAACGAAGTACACGAAGTTGCAATGGCTAACTTTTAACTAAACAAATCCCAAGGGAAAAGCTACTAGATGGATCTACTTATATAGGAGCAAGGGGTGGCGGCCAAGGAGGTGGGAGGACGTCCCAAGGCAGCCTAAAACTAACCCTAGGTCATACAAGGCCAATGGGCCCAAGTGGAGGTGATGTAACACCTTTGGACTTGTAGTTTGACTCGGATTCTGCTGCAGCATCAGATTGTTTCGTCCATAACTCAACTCTCCGGACGAATTTGAAGGTGATTCCAATTGGGTTGGAAAGTGCACGAAATCTAGTTTCCAACAAAAAAAAGAATCACCCAATTCGGAGTCCGTATGAAAAAGTTGTGGGCGTTTTGAGTCAGGTATGTCTGTGCAGTCCAAATCTGAAACCAGAACATGAGAGACTTAGACTCTATCTTCTCTTGGGCCAAAAGTGACATGAGAGAACTTTTTGAACAGCAAATAAACATCTCTTTCTTCCTTATCTTCATATGTGGATTGTACAAATGTCCCATACACCTGCAATTAGACAAAACACAAAAGTGTGTGAAGTATTTTTGTTCTGGATAACATAAATAGATTATTGAATAGTTTGTACTAGAAATCACCTGACAAATATGCATATATGCAATATTTTTGGTCATATCCAAGGTATTCATGTCCTCATCATCCTCCCCTTCTTGAAAATAAAGCCGTCCTCGGCGTTGCTTAATCTGAAATGTGGCTAACAAAAGAGACAAGGTGTACATGTTGTATATGTATATGTCATCCATTTTTACTTCCCTTGATTTTTGCATATATGACACATGAATAGATGAGTAACTTGCATAGTTCATAAAACCTAAAGCCAACAAATTAGCACAAGAACTAGAAGGCATGAAAATATTGCAACTCAGTTTGCACATATAAGTGAAGCTCTTATTCATTTCAAAAGATTGACAATGTTCATCATTAAATCATCCCAACATTGATGAATAAACCTTATTTTAATCAAATTTACATGCTACAACATGCTTAGATAAGAAAACATACAATGAGTCATTCGACACAAAATCATCACCAAGATTAGAGATCATATCAAAATGGTTAATCATTGATTCTTTTGCATCAACAGTTAATTCAATGGGTGCACTCAAAATTGTTGGTATTTCAGTTGTTTGATCACATGACACAGTCATAACGTATCAAGATTCTCTAAAATAGGTGATGTGCTCAAATCACCAGGTAACTCAACACATGATGCATTCAACTTAACTAGGGATGCATCATTCTCATGTGAAGTTATATCATCAATACCTTTACTCTTACCTTGTCGCAAATACGTAGCTGATGTAGGTACGGGCGTTGACAATGCACCATACACTTGAGATGATGTCGCGCTCACAATCTGAGGTGGGGCTGCTCTAGTAGGTGCAACGATGGAGGAACCAACCGGTGGTGGTGAGCATGAACTAGAATAGTAGTTGTTGTAGTCACCCAATGCATCCTCCTGTATCTGTCTCTCAAAGGTACAAGCGCGAACATACATGCCAGTAATGCAACGAGGAATATAGTGAAATCTTGCACGGATATCATGGTTCAAACCACCAAAAAATCTATTCATTGTATCATCCTCAGATTCTTCTATGTCACAATGATGCATATAATATTTGAACTCTTGGTAGTAAGCATGAACGGTGTTACTGCCTTGTTTTAATTGTTCCAATTTGCGAAGCAATTCACGATGATAGTAAGGAGGAAAAAATTGTTGTCTCATTACAGGTTTCAAAACTTTCCAATTTGTGGGTTGATTATCAATATTTTTCTTACAATGCACACTCCACCAAACAGAAGCAAAGCCAGTAAATGCTCTAGTGGCAGCTCGTACTCTCTCAAGTTCAGAAAAATCATGGTTACTAAAAACTTGTTCTACTTCAAACTCCCAAGCTAGATAAATAGCAGGATTAAATCTACCCTCAAATGACGGTAAAGAGATAACCTGACCATGTGCTTGTGTGTGTTGTCCCAACTCTCGTGATGGTGAAGATATGTCCGTCGTCCAAGAACTTCTATCTCCGGAACCTGTCATGATTAGTAGAAACAAGAAACAAAATTCGAAAATAATGTTCCTATGAACTACTAGGATGTGGTTGTAAAGTGCTCACAGTAAAGAAAATATCAATATCTTACAAGTTCTTACCATGCGGCAGGTGGTGACACGCAACCAGCGATGTCAAATAACTCCGAAGACTATGTAAAGCGATTGCCAGGGGAACGTACGTATACATGGTGTAGAAATATGTGGAGCTGGGTTGGCTATATATGGTAGCAAAAGATTAGCAATAATCAATTCAGAGATGCAATGTTGAATAAACGCTCAACGACGGTACTGTGCTGGTCCTAGGCTAGACCGAACTAGAGACGCGAGCCTAGAACACTAATGAGGTCACGGTGTAGCACAACTAGCATCAATGAAGGATACTAAGTAGCTCTTGACAGCAAGATATAAGTGAAGATCACAACGGTAGTGAAGATAATGATGAAAAACAACTGCCAAGCAAGACATACAACAACTCTCTCTCCAACTTTCCTCTTGAAAAGTTTGAGCCAATTTTCTTATAAATTCTTTCAAAGAATGATACTAACTCAAGCTTTCCAATGCAAAAAGAATCACTCAATTCCGAGTTGATATGAGGAGTCAAAGAATTCTAAAACTAGCCTGAAAAATTGGAACAAGCTGTGTTCACGAACTTCAGAGGACAAAAAGACCTATTTAGAAGCCGATTTTGAGGTGTCAAATATTGAACTAGATTCTGCAACTATTTAGATGCGGCTCGTCTCTAGCTTCAATTTGAGTACTCACGAGCCAAAACGAACTTCGTATGAGGAAGATACACCTGTTTTACTGAACAGTGCGCAAAACAGATTCCAATCCGAATTCAGGTACGAGATTGATTCTAGATAGATCCGACTTTTTTTTCTTCTCTCTTTTTTTCTCACGCTTTTTTTTTCTTTTTCTTCTCTCTCTTTTTCTTTTTTTCCTTTTTTCTCTCATTCTTGTCTCTATCTTTTTTTCTCCCTCTTTCCAAGACAAACTAGATAAGATGCAGACTAGATCAGGCGAAGATGTGAATGACCTCAACTATGATTATGACAATGAACAGTGCGTAGCACGTGGTGGAAATTAATGGATGGGATGGTGGACAGTGGAAGGGATAATGATGCAGCGGCGGCGTGACTAATGTGAACAGAACTCGAAACTCTAAAGGAACTAGACACTAAGACCAGCAACTGACACGACGATGCAACCGATAATTCAACTATGCAAGCAATGAATAGAAAATTGCAAAGATTCAGACTGACTTGGATAAAGGATGAACAGATCTAACTTTTTTCTGTGCCTTTTTCATGGACTGTAGGTATGAATGACAGATGCGATCTAAACTATGAAAAACTGTAAAATCTCACCGAGCAACCTGAAAACTGATACCACTTGATAGAGGCGGGGTGTCCCGATCTTTCGATGAGATGATAACTATCGATTTGGTGGAGACGACTTTGACGATCCGACTACAAACGTGCATGACGTTGCGCCTTAGCAATCGCTAAACCAACTCCGAGAGGTTATTGACCACGCCGGAGCACAATCAACCTGACCACAAAGGTCTATTCCTGCAAGCAATCAAAGAACAAGCAAGAATATGATAAAAGCAATCTGAATATTGTGAGTATATATGAAGTATTGATAAAGGTGGGAATCCGTAAGCGGTCTTGGTCTGGTCGTTGGACACAAACGAAGTTCACGAAGTTGCAATGGCTAACTTTTAACTAAACAAATCCCAAGGGAAAAGCTACTAGATGGATCTACTTATATAGAAGCAAGGGGTGGCGGCCAAGGAGGTGGGAGGATGTCCCAAGGCAGCCTAAAACTAACCCTAGGTCGTACAAGGCCAATGGGCCCAAGTGGAGGTGATGTAACACCTTTGGACTTGTAGTTTGACTCGGATTCTGCTGCAGCATCAGATTGTTTCGTCCATAGCTCAACTCTCCGGACGAATTTGAAGGGGATTCCAATTGGGTTGGAAAGTACACGAAATGTAGTTTCCAACAAAAAAAGAATCACCCAATTCGGAGTCCGTATTAAAAAGTTGTGGGCGTTTTGAGTCAGGTATGTCTGTGCAGTCCAAATCTGAAACCAGAACGTGAGAGACTTGGAATCTATCTTCTCTTGGGCCAAAAGTGACATGAGAGAACTTTTTGAACAACAAATAAACATCTCTTTCTTCCTTATCTTCATATGTGGATTGTACAAATGTCCTATACACTTGCAATTAGACAAAACACAAAAGTGTGTGACGTATTTTTGTTCTAGATAACATAAATAGATTATTGAATAGTTTGTACTAGAAATCACCTGACAAATATGCATATATACAATATTTTTGGTCATATCCAAGGTATTCATGTCCTCATCAAAAATTGTGCTTCCAAAAATGAAAAACATAGTCTGTGCTTTCACGAGAAGCACAGCCGTGCTTACCAAAAAGGACAAAGCACGGGTGCGCTTTCAAAAAAAAGTGAAAGAGCACAATTGTGTCACGGTCGTTGTCACACCCATGTTTGGCATCCTAGCCACCGTGGTGAGATCTCTATCTCTCTCAGCCGTTTGATCATGCACACACGCATGAGATTAGATCTTAGAACCGATATGAACCAATTAGAAGACGCCATGTCATTTATGACTCGAAGGGGTATCGGTTGATTTGGACCATCCAAATTCATCTAAATCCAACTGTTGTATTATATATCACATGCCGAATGGGTATCTACCAATCAAGGCACAACATGTGTCTCTAATTTTTTCCTTTAATTTATTTTCTGCCGATTTAATATCTGTAACTTTTGAAGGAAGGCCTCCGCAACTTCTTATAACTTTTTAAATACAACTCAAAATGAGGTGATTCTCTTTGCATACTGACCTCATGAATTCTTTATTCATGAGAAGCAAATAATTTTCACATTGCAGATTGAATATGAATCTTTTAGGGGCTAAAATGCAAAATAATATCAATTTGAGTGCATCTTTTTGTAGATTGATCCTTATGTAATGAATATTCAATTAGGTCTACTAAAAGTCAAATTTGCACAAATTCAGTTGAACTAATAAAATTTAGTAAATAGCAAAAGTTGTTGCCATGGCAACCATTTTTGCTGCCATGTCAGAGGTTTCAGAAATGTTGCCATGGCAACCAATTTCATTGCCATGTAACCAATTCAAAATCATTTAAATTTATCATAACTTTTAGTCTATGGCTCCAAATTTGAAAACTCCTTTTGCTTTTTGTTCAGAAAATTCAAAACACACTTTTAGAACATGTCTCACCTAAGTTTAAATCCTTGCAAATTCAAATTATTTGAATTTATATTCAAAGACTATTGAGCATATAATTGAAATCACAAGTCCAGATCAAATGAATCATTTTGTGAATTGATTTAAATGATGATCAAGCCCGGATAGAATGGGTCCTCAAGCTTATAATCATTTGGCCGTTGGTATGCCTCGCTATCCTCAAATCTATGGATAGGGGAGATAGAACTTTTGCTTTTCGATAACCCCGAGCCGACACATCACGAGCCAGAACAAACGAGTGCTTTCAACTCACGAGCCGGAACTTTCGGTATCTAAATCTTCGTGAATTCAAGTAGAGAATACCAGGGCTTTCTTCTTCTTTGGTTTTCCTTGGGATTTTCGTGACTCTCCTCTCTTTCTTCTCCCCGTACCATTATTTTGATCGTTTTTGAATCTTGAGATTGCTTCAATGCATGTGATCCCTCCCCTCAGCCTTCCCCTCCTAAATCTTAGAATCCTAATGCCGCAAATGAGTGCTTTCAACAATAAGCAATACCCGAGCTTCCTTCTACCAACCAAGATTCCGATACCAATTCCAATCTGGCACTGTGAAAATATCACTCTTCAAGTAATTGAATTTCATATCAAAAAATAGAAAAAGTTTACCTTTACCATACCTTCCAAGCAAGAGTGTTTTATTGCAAGATTAAGTTATTGCTAAACAAAGAGAAATTCTCATTATAATGGATGAGAGAAATTCGATGATTGTGAGGTTCTGGAAGAGAGACGACGTAGGCTGATTCAAAGTAAACAGAAATAATATTTAGAAGTCAGAAACACTTATGAGTCTTGAGCCAAGATTGGCTTGGGAAGTTCAAAATAGTAAGTTTAACTCCAAATTATGGAATAAAGGGAGCAAAACGCTAGAAACTTCCATTTACTTTGCAGGATATAGTAGAAACTAGAAACCAATTACCCAAGTCCCCATTCGAGATACGTGAAACTATTCTAGCCAAACCAATTGACCTGCGGAATCTGAACCATTAGGTAGAGTTTCAGCTGAAAGAAAACCAGGTCAATATTCCGATCGCGAGTCTTTACAAGCTTGAAACAACTTAAGCACAGGCGGGAGTCGCCCCTTTTTAAGTCGGTATTTATGCGGCTAGAAAATGGTGTCGAACCTAGTGGTAATAGTATGTGCCCCGCTCCGAAACAAAAAAAAGGTGCCACGAGGGACTGCCAGTGTAATGGAGGAAGGTGGGGATGACGTCAAGTCTGCATGGCCCTTATGGGCTGGGCCACACACGTGAGGAAATATCTCTAGTACCTTTGTCCTCTGCAAAGATCATTGCAAAATGGAGAGGGAACTACTCGCTAATGGTAGTAAAACCGCCCTGCTCTTCTTGGTTAGTATGGAGAGAAGTTATCCGAAAGGTTGAAAGATGCCAACATGAGGAGGCATCCGCCCCAGATAAACTACCCACCTCGCAGTGCCCCCCTCCCTCCCCCCCCCCTCCCGAATGATCGGTACGGCGGTTAGGCATCCTTAGACGAAAGAGTGGTCTTTCAGTGAATCGCCTAATGTATGCCAGGCGCCCTTGAAGCGAACACAGCTCCTTAAGGTTTTGAGGAGGAGGCATTTCGAGACAAACTGAGTCAAGTGACCTGTTTTTGTCACATGTTCCATAATTGCACGAGAACCTATAAGTCATGTTATCGTTCTTAATTCGATGGCCATGTGATGTTTGAACCATGTTCGGACCAAATTCATTTTGCCAAGTTTGAATTATTTCAAATTTGAATTCAAACATAACTTTGAATTATGAACTCAACTTCATTGGAATTTCAAACATTAATCTTTATGTCAAATGATGGATTCATATTTAACTAAAACTTTTGAATTCAATTGAGGTCATTCAAATATGAATATGAACTTGTTTGATCATAGTTCATAAATCATTAATCCGGTTGCAATGAGTCCTTTTGCATGTTAAGCAATGAACCTTTTGCATCACATAATTCATATTGAAATGCTAAATATCAAATTTCCTTGATTCATTTGAACTTGAATTGAAACCTCAATCCACTACAACTCAAATTGAACCCTTATGTCTTGCAATCCAATAAACAACTTATATGTTGTTTCTCAAATTCCATCAATTCTTTTGAGTTAATACCTTCACACATAATCTCGCAACACTATCAACACCTAAACCATACACCCAACCTAGTTATGTTGTTTGTTTCATTTCTTGTATCCCCGCAATAGCCATGAGCAATATCCCCGCAATTATTCGAATAGCCACGAGCAATATCCCCGCATAATTTCACATGAATTGTTCTCTTTTGGTACGATAGATTATTCGAAGAGCGTAGAGTAACACTACCAAGATTGTGAGAATGAAGGAACTTCGTCAATACAAGGCAAGGCAAGTGAAACTTTGATCATGATACCCTATTTTCATTACTAGATTGGTACCGCGCCTTGGCGCGGGGTGCCGGTCCCAACGATATTCTCAAGCAGGTAATAATCAAGTTTGTAGGAAGCATGGTTCAGCTCATATATTCAGATTTTTTAGTTCAATAGAAAGAACAAACATTCACTTGTACAACATGAGGGGGCGAGTACTAAGAGCAGGAAAAAAAAAGAAAGCAAAAGCCAAACAAAGTGGCGATAGAGATGGTAAAACATGGTACTACAGGTTCTTCATGTGGAATGTGACCACTTTGTCAAAGAATTATCATAACAGAGCCCGTCAACGACATGATCAAACATTAGTTTCTTTGCGCGTTCCTATAACAAAATGCAATCAACATGAATATTATTTCATAAAACCAAATGGGCACTTCTCCAACACATGTTCTGCATATTCTAATTCTGATAAAGCCAAGTACAAACCTGAACTTATGGAAATAATATCAGTTTAAAAACATCTAGGAATGTAAGTTAACTAAAACAAACGTCAGTTTAGCTCAATGCTACAAATTGTAGAATTCACAAAAAAAATAAGCACAAAAAGATATCTAATGCAGCAAATTGCTGAGCCAAAACATTTTGAGCCAGATAAAATAACTCCAAATTTTGTTTCTGTGACCTAGAACCCGAATATGTTAACGACCTGGACTGCAAGTTATGTGGCGAACCAGCCGGAAACCTTATCAAGCTCCATGATGCCAGCAGCCTGCAAGCCAAAATGATGGATGTAGCAGCGGTCAGAGAGAGAGAGAGAGAGAGAGAGG
>NC_057798.1:381426215-381439753 GCF_018294505.1 Triticum aestivum
GGGTGAACCTGGACTGAGTGGAGCAGCGTGGATCTCGCATCAAAGAGGACAGGCAACGGCGACGGCTGACCACCGGATCTAGCACTGCTACATGCCATCCAGCGCTGCAACAACAGTAATCACCCTATAGAATATCTAAAAATGACCTATCTATATGCCAAATTAGAAAGAGTAGTCCACAGTAAAATCGCATGGACAAACAAAGGGTCAACACAGGCACAAAGAGTCAGGACACACACACACACACACATAGAGAGAGAGAGAGAGAGAGAGAGAGAGAGGCCGAGGATCACCACATGAACAAATATTGAATTCTGTAGGCAAACACAAAGACACCGGATTCTTTAAACAACCTCTCTCTCTCTCTCTCTGCATGTATAAGTTCATCCTAGTTCATAACTGTTATGTTAACCAGGTAAGCTGTAAGTAATGTCGTTGCTTTGGTCCAATTGCATAAACATGTGATGATCAACTTCAGAGAAGTTAAAAGGGAAGTGGGAAAACCTCAGCACAACATATGCAACATAACATCTCAAGTAAACCTATAGAGGTGACATTGAGAAACTTAAAAAAAAGGAACACACTCATCAGGGGCTTGGAAGGGTTGATGTGAGGTCTTGACCTTGAGGGAAATTGTCCGTGTCCTAGAAGTACCTAAATGGATGAATAGAAAGAGTCACAATAAAGCAGAAGGCGACTAAAATGTCACAACAAAGCATGCTAAATTATTGTCCACCAGGTCTTTCACAGATTTTTATGTATTATATTTCCTTCCCATTAGTGTATAAGGTTGTGCACTAAGGTCACCAAGGTAAGAACATGCAGAAATTAAATCGAAGTTGGTCAGATACGCAAATAGCATCCTATATTAGTAAGCAAGAGGTGCATACTTCCATTTATCTGTAGATTTCAACATATGTTTATTTTTGTATAAAGAATAATAAATGTATATATATGTGCTAGTAAAAAACTATAAAATCATGTACTACATCAGTAAAATCGATACGATCCAACATAGCACATGCTGTGATAATATGCACAGCCGGTCGACATAGAACCTAACTCGTGCTTACCATCATTTACATTAAAAAAGGACGGGGAAGCTACTACAACTTCCTGTACTGGTCATCTAATACAAATAAACAATGCAGGAAAAGCCTCTTTTACTTGGACCATACATAACAACAAGAGATGGGATGGTGACCGTGTAAAATAAATTACCGGCAGTAGAGATCAGCGACAATCGTGACTCGTCACCATAAAAGCCATAAGCCCTCCCACACTCATCATACGTAAATACACAAGAACATAAGAAAATATATTTTTTAGGAAAAAAGTTCAAAAATACACATTTTTTGCTTGTGATGATATACATGCAGCAGTTAATGTATTATCCATAAAACAAAGAATGTGTGCCTCATATTAATCATCCTTTCACACATAACTTAACATGCAGCAAAAAGATTTAATCTATAGTTCAAGATTAATGGACGCAAAATGAATGAGTCCTTTACAGTAAGGCAATTATTGATTATAATGGAGTGTGAATACATCATATATTTACTTGATGGAAATTGCAGTCAAGAAAAGCATAGAATGAGTCGAGTACCTTCTGGTTCGCCCAATTTGCTCGTGGTCATCAAAGGTGTTCTTGAGATCAAACAACCAAGTATGAACTCCCGAACTTCTGACCAAATAGCAGGGTGTACACCTTAAACCACAGAGAATAGAGAGCCGTCCATGTTAGAGATTATATGAGGAGAGGTAGGTAAAAAAGTAATGGTCTTAAAATAAAATGAGGGATGTCTCACATATCTTTACCCTTGTCAGAATCCAGTTTAGAACATAGGGAATATTTAGGGAGCCTTGTTGCAGAAATATAGCATGCCATTTTCAATCACCTAATGTTTTCGAAGCTGAAACTGAACCGATTGGCACTATTGATTTAGCACACTTCTCAGAGATTTGAATCCTTCCCATGGTGCCTCATTCCAACTGTACGCATACCCATGCCAAATTGATCACATTTGTAGGAGAGGGGGAAATGACCGGAGAACATTTGAGTAAGTCAGGAGCCTCAGGTTCAGATGCCAATGAGGACGAATTGAGCATGCCAACCACTATATTCATATAATAAGATGAACTCCGACGTCGCACCAAGCATCGAGTTGTGCATAATGCTTATTGAAACAAAAGAAATATACTTTGTGGGAAGCAACATTAATTAATTACATTTTGAAATATGTTGCTCTAACATCCAGGAGTGAATCCTAGATTGCTTAAGCTAAAATACACACAGTATTCTAGTTCAGTTCGACTGCTGGTTTTTACGGGAGTCTACTACTGTTGTTGTGTTCTACTGAATGAAAATAAACTCAAACTCCTGCTGTGTTTCCCAATCTATATATCAGATAATAAGGTTGCATATGAGGAACAAACACCTCCACTTATGGGCTCCAATTACTACAGAGAAAGGGAGTTAAGCCATCTGAAAAGTACTAACTAAATACAACGTATAACAAAGAAACTAAATACTACAGAGGAAGGGATCCGAAGGGTGGAGCAGAGGAGCTCGTGCTCTTCCAACTTCATTCTGGAAAGATAAATGGACTACTAAAGGCCCCTTTTATATCCAATGACCTACCATCTACTCTCACAGACTCGCACACTCAGGCCTAACGCTTTTGTTACAGACTGTAGGAGAGGGGAGAATGGGTAGTTCACACTCGACGTATCACGTATGATCAGGCGAACAACAACTCAACAAGCTCCATTCACTTGCATTATTCCTCAACTCCGTATGTCTCCAGCAGGGGTCCTCACAGAAGTTTATTAGTAAACATGTAAGCAAAATATTGTATGCAAGAAAAGTAACAGACATGAGCAGCAGAGTAATATCCATTCCAAACAATCACTTCCATTCTATTTTAGATTTGTTGGCAATGACCAAATATTCACAGAATTCCCTTAGAGAAATACTACAATATACTAATCTTAAAATAGCTTCTGCCAACTAAGTTCTAAACCTCATCTAGCAACATATTTGTGCATTGCAACTGAAAGTTCGTTTAGAAAATTAGATCCCTAGAAGAATCAACTCGTAGGTGTGCAAGACGTATCTCAGCTGACCTGTGCAAGTGCTTGCAGGCAACTGTTAGTGGAGCCAGCAGAACCTGGTGAACCATGAACGTGAAGCTCTTTGTCAGCCATTGCGACCTGAAAAAAATTCCTCATGATTTTCTTGCAATTCCTATAGACAATCCCTGGATCAATAAAGCTCACTCTGATTTGCTAAAAGAATAATTTACTTTATTCCTGTTTATATGTTTTGCTTACTCAGCCTAAATCAGTAGCTTTAAAATTTATTTGTAGTCTCAGTAAAATATACACGGACAATGAACTGCTATATACCACCTCTGAAACGTCTAAAACATGTTTCAAATCTGTCTCAGTTGTTCTTATTGAAGAACTGGCTACCAGCTGACTTATTTCAAGCACCTGCAGTTCGTAGAGAAAAACAAAAGATATCCTGCCTAATGGCAGAAGGACCAACCATCCACGTAGTGGTCAGGTGACCATAGTCAAACAATTCACGTACATATTCTAAAGGCCTGTGTGGTTTTCGTGCACCGGGATATAAGAACTTCAAAAGGATATATCTACATAACCAGTGCAATGGTCCAGCCAAAGGTACATGACAACAAAAGCTCGTTACACACACTACCTACGAAGCACCGGGTACACATCATACATACGAACAGGATATAACTAACTACAAGGCTAGCAGCAGCAGCTGTTCTTGAAACAGATCACAAGACCTAACTTGTGCATGCGTCTACACGCATCATGATCAGGGAGGGAACCAAGCCTACCAAATCGAAACACATCAGGGATTGAGAGAGAGAGAGAGAGGGAGAGAGAGAGAGAGAGAGAGAGAGAAGGAGAAGAAGAAGAAGAAGAAGAAGCATAGGGGACGAGGGAGGAGACCTTGATATGGTGCATCCATGGTGGCGGCGGTGTGGTCCGAGGTTATTGGTCGCGCCCAGCTCGACGGCGGCGCGGATCCAGAAGCCCCCATCGTGGCTGTGGCCGTGGCAGATCTGGCCACCACCTAGGGAGAGGCCGGCGGTAGGGGGAGGGAGAGGGCGCGGTGGTTGGGCGCCGGCCAGGAGGTGGAAGGAGGAGGAGGGCGCGGCGGCGGCGGCTGCACGGCGCGGCGGCTAGGGTTTCGTGGGAGGAGGCGGGAAGAGAGGAGACCAGGTGGGAGGTGGAGGGCAATGACCCGGTGCTCACTCTCCACACTATTGGGGACTTTTCCAACCACGTGAAGTGACGAAAATGCCTTCGGCGGGCTCTGGGGATTACATGCGGTGGCATCCTAGTTCTAATACTATTCATTGCAATAGTATTTCAATCTGATCCGACGGCTGAGGTGATTTCTGAGGAAGATCCAATGGCCCAAATCGCATCAAGCAGCCAGATCCAACGGCCAGGAATCCAAATCGCTGAGGACGCCCGGGAGTTACTAGATCTCTTATTTCTCGATGCATTGTAGTGGTATAGTCCTCTTAGTCCGGGCCTCATGGGAAACCCTGTTGACGTCAAAATCTTCCTTTTTTGCTTGCTTCATTTTATTTCCTTAGGTCATCTCCAACACCGACCCGTAAATTTCTTTGGTATATATCTGTTTTTGTGTCCAGGCATGGTCCACGAACATGATATGAGAGAGAACCATCCAACGCTGATTACAAAGTATCCGGCTGGGAGAAAAAAATGTAGATGAGGACCATACATATGATGGCTATTTAAGGTATGGTGTCTTGTTGGGAAGAGAGAGAGGAGAGGGGAGTCATGCATGTGAAGAGAAAGAAAAGAGATATAGACCACGGAGACGTCCGGACTGCTTCGCTGACTGGTCCTCATTGGATTGCAATAGTGAACAAATGTGTACATATACCTAATTTTTGTGGGTCTCTTAGAGATGCCGTTATGCAACGTAACTCTCAAGTGAAGCGCATTTAACAAATCTTGAAAAGGAAGAAACTAAGTGTGGTAGAGTTGTCATATCAGCCGTAATTGCGGGGATATTGCTCGTGGCTATTCACCAAGATGGCAACGCCCGATCTAATGGACACATCTGCCATAAGCCTCGAGGCCTGACAAGTAACAACACATGACAAGTATTCATCAACCATTTCCACGCTATAACTTTTTACATAGGATGCCCCTAAATTCATGAGGCAGGATCAACACAACATATGAGAACAGTACCACGAGACATAACACAAAATTACCACGGAGACTAAAGATACTTTGACGGTTTGACCTGCAAGCAATCACTGGAGATGTTTAATATTTCATCTAAGAACCAACTATAGAGAGCCATAAACAAAGGTTTCATGGTTGCTTATTGCAACTTTCTGGCAGCCGCCGCCTCGCCCTGCCTTAGTCAGCAGTCCAGCTCTGCTCCACGATCTCGCGGACTTTGCGGTTGTACTCTCGCTTGTTCTCGCTGAACATTCTGGCAGCTTCCGAATTTGCTGGAGAGTTGGGGTTTGGATCACACAGCAAGGACTGTACAGGAAGTAGTGTTTAGTGAACCA
The DNA here is from genome assembly GCF_018294505.1 of Triticum aestivum. Classification (NCBI taxonomy): domain Eukaryota; kingdom Viridiplantae; phylum Streptophyta; class Magnoliopsida; order Poales; family Poaceae; genus Triticum; species Triticum aestivum. Next base: position 381,431,819 of record NC_057798.1, read on the forward strand.
AGTATCAGATATGGATGCATGATGCAGGCACTACATGCAGCATACAGTTATGGGGGTTGGCAGCACGTACATGTGAAACAACCCATCATCTATCATGAAATGGTTCTGCTAACATTTTTTTCATCAACGTTTGTTCTGAGCATGGCAGCACTGCTGATTGTTTATAAGCAGCGTACAACCACCATGTGGCTGTACAGCTCCAGTTTGTAAACAGTGGTATAATCTCAAATAAAACCCGACTAATTTAATTCACTGTCATGTGATTCTGCATAATTTAGGTCAAGATTCCCTTTCCGGTCAACAAGCTGCGAGAAGAAAAGTTTCCATACATCTTTAAATTTCTCTAAGATCGATTTACTTGACATGATTTAGAACATCTGACAAATACAACTTCCTGCGTAGGAGCAACCCACCAGGTGCAATCAAGTCCAAAATTCAAAAACAGAAATTTGACTGGAAACTGTAGCAATGCAACCAGATATTACATCTAACCACTCAATCTATCCCTAATAATAAAACACGGATTGACTCCGTGGGTTCACCGTCACAATACGCTTTTAGTTTGAATTTAAAATATATATACGCGAGGTGGTACTAATTCAAACGACTCGCTTGGACTCTTATGGGCCGAACAGCCCAAGCGCAGCTAAGGGAAAAAGTCTAGCAGGACTCTTCTTCACCTTCCAGTTTGTAAGAATTACGCCCGTGCTTCTCTTCATCTTATCCAGTACTCGAGCTCCCCTGCTGCCCAGGCTGCGACGGCGGCTTCCTGGAGCAGATGGACGCGCCGCTGCCGCGCAGGGCCGTCGTGCCCTCCGCCCCAACGGGGCAACGAGGTCTGACCCCGCCGGAGCCGGCGTGGCGCCTCGGGTGACCGCTCGGGGTCGCCGTGCAACCCGGTCTTCGTGGTCCGTCGCTCCGCCGCCCCTCCCTGCGATGAGGCCCCCAGCGCCACCAGCAGCTTCAAGCTCTTCTACGACAACGGTGCCGGATTCGGCCTCCGCCCGCTGCCCGAGAGCATGTCCGACTTCCTCATGGGGCCAGGATTTGAGCAGCTCGCCCAGATCGAGGCCGGTGGCTTCGGCGCCACCCGCCCCTACGACAACCCGCCGGCCTGCAAGGCCGCCGTCGAGTCCATGCCCACCATCGTCGTCGCCGCCTGCCCTGGCCACGTCGGCGCCGACTACCACTGCGCCTAGGCCAGGGAGATGCCCTGCAGCCACATGTACCACCAGGACTGCATCCTGCAATGGCTCACGCTGCGTAACTCGTGTCCTGTGTGCCGGCACGAGTTGCCCGCAGATGTGGCGCGGCCTGCTCCGGCGAGTGACCTCGGCGCCGCCGACGACCAGGGCAGCAACACCGGGCTGAGGCTGGCAGTGAGGAGGATACGACGGTCAGGTTGACGATTTGGCGGCTCCCAGATGGAGACTTTGCTGTTGGGAGGTTTGCTGGTGGCAGGAGGGCCGGCGAGAGGGAGTTCCCCTCCCAGTTGTCTACACTAGGCGATCGACATTTGGGATTCTAACTATTGATCTCCGTCGGGTTCATGACTCTCCTTGGTTTCTGTACCCTTCCTTCAGTCATACTTTTACTGTTTTGAGTTTTGAGCTTGTATTATTGCAGCTACCGATTAGTTGTAATCAGCGGTAGAGGAATAGCAAAACTAAACGGTGAAATGTTGGCGCTGAGCGATAAAATAGGCAAGACCAAACCACTGATAACCCACCATATGCTACCGCAGTTTCTTGGCATCACGGTGACAAATCACACGAGCGACCGCTGGAGCCAGACCAAGTGCCAGAGGTCGCGGAGGCGGAGATGGAGATGGCCAGTACCCAGCTTCTTCTGCGGCGACGGGTGATTGGCGTTCACCTCCTGTAAGGATTCTCCCTGGTTGTACCTATCGAGGAGTGAGTGGAGGAGCAGGATTAGGAGATGTCCATGGCGGCATAGCAGCTGATGTCTCCCCCGGTGGCTTCATAATCTCCGCCCAACTTGCCACAGGAACTAAATAGCTACTGAATACGCCAGACTACTGCTTGTGTGTTTGCAGTTTGCTAAGCATTCATCAAAATCATGGTTCGCATCCAACTTGTACATGTATGGATTTTTTGCCATATCCCACTTCAGCGCATCAATTAAGGTTTTTTTATTTGGACCGATATTTGTTTAGTTGACTTTAACAGAACCTTTACAACCAGCTGCATAGTATGGTATAAATCACTAAATTGTAATGCTTCAGTCTTCCTGTGTTCTAAAAATAAAATGCTTGGAACTTTAGGTTATCAACCAATGATTTTTATTTACTCATCTGTGTATTGTTTGATTCAGAGGCTAACAATAACTTTTGACCAATTATAGGGAGAACACTATCTTATCTTAGAAACTGATGTATTATTAACTTTAGAATAATCAATGTGATTGCCTTCACAATCTGCCATGTAATTCATGTTTTTCTGGCATATAAGAACATTCTTCAAAAATTCCGCCACTTATTGTCTATCTATCTGCCAATGATTGAATGATGAAACAAGAAATATTTGTGTCGCGGATAAAAAATAGTGCAAAAATAGATTATTGGCAAATAAGATAAAGACATATGATAGCGCATGTAGGACAAAAGAGCAAGATAGCAGAGAGTTAAGATGAGATGAGCCCTAAAGTTTATGGTTTTCGTATAATAGTTGGCCGAAGAACCACACTTTACGCATGTCGTGAATATTCGTTCCTTTCAAGCCGCACCCAGGAGGGCATCAACGGTCATTGGTTGCCTCGCGCCAAGCACATAGCTTTGGTATTGGCCGAGGTTGGACACATCATGATCGGACGAACCTAGCACTCCCGGCAATGTGGGTGAGAAGGAGCATAAGTGGTGACACGGTTGGGACGCCGTGTTGAGTGTGTGGACCTGTTTGTGTGGAGGCAGTGTTATGGGGGAGTCTTCTTTTTGGTAGGGGCATACAATATTTTTTTCTCCCGTTGCAACGCACGGGCATGTTTGCTAGTACATAATCATATATGGCATACTATCGCGTGGCAAGCGCAGCAAGCAACACAAACCAATCAACATAAATGCCATGCTTTCCAAATATTAAAAATGGAGGTGTCAACGAAGACTCCTACCAGACAATTAATAAACAACACACGAGGGTCAGACTGGTAGCCCACCATGCAGGGTGCTAACATTGATACTAACCAGGGTTGGCTAGCACTCCACATGGTGGGCTAGCCAACCGAATGCAACAGACTTTCTTACCACAATAGAGGCCTCTCCACAATATTTGGCAAGTGACTGAACATGCCTACTAAAGTAGCACTATTCTCTTCAATGAGAATCACACATGAAGTTTGACTAGTCTGATCAAAATGGTACCTGAATAGAAGTCAATATGGCAGCAACGTCATATATAGGGCTCCACTGGTTCTGTAGAATATCCAAGCAGATGCTCCCATCTGCATAAACTGCAGAGATGTAGGAAAGATATTAATCCACTTCTCCAGAACATCAATTTAGAATAATGATAATTACTCAGTACGATATGAAAGGTATTCGAGTCACATAAAATAAGAGAGATGGATAGAGACAGTGAGAAAGAAGGTATCTTAGTCATATGGAATCAGAGAGATGGGTACAAAGGCAAAGTGAGAGAGATTACTATTTGGGTGAAACATCCTAGAGACAAAACGAACAGTTGGCGGCTTGTTGGGGTAATCTTCTGTAAACTGCAAGGTAAGCTTGAACGTGCCTAGATATGTGAGACAATAAACTGTCAGTAAATTTCAAGTGCCATCATATTATAATATAATAGCATTAATTCAACTGCAGCAACAGAAAGATGCAATGTAAACTACTCCTTAAGACTTTTTGGTTGTCCTATATAATGAAGCATTGCTGCGTGGCAATACGAATGGATGACCATGATAAGCACTAAAATTTTCACATGTGTTCATCATTTTTGCAATAGATGATTTAAGGCAGTTCAGAAACTACAAAACCAAAACATTAAACTCAGCATGCAAAATCAAGAAATGCCATATAACAACAATGCACGCATAGAGGATTTCTCATGATAGAAATAAGCAAAGCTTTAATAATTTCTGATGTTCATCCATACAAAATCAGAGTAAACTGATCAGATGTGCCACATGGCTCTTCACGAAGCTATTGACTATAGGAAGTATGGATTACTCTGTGACAACCAATGATTTGTCAAAGTGTTAACCACGCAAGACAGCAATGTCACATAATGGTACAAAAGGTAAATTAATATAGACAATTTGTACAGAGAACAACTTCCATAAGCATAACTAAACATGCACTAATATTGAAAGTGAATATTCAGTACAAACTCTTGACTAGAGGTAGAGGTCCGTATATCGGTAACCGAGTTAAATTTATCCAGCCAATCAAAGTTGGAAAGATATATCTTCAGACGATAGGGATCAGAACTGAAACTGATGTGTAAGGTATACGGTTGTGATTTTTATAGGTGGATAACTGATTACACCAGCGAAAAATGCCTAACTGCCAAGTAATCATCAAAACCTGATCACTGGTTCTATAAGACCATCAAGGACAAACTATCCGCCCTCAGACCCAGATAAATCTTAGTAGGTGAATTTTCCACCAATTTTGCTTCTTAACATTGGAAAACTAAACTAAATCCACATTTCTACATGTCTTTGTATCGAATACCCAGCCCAGCAAGCTCGTAGTTGTGTGCAGTGTTTAAAATATCGGCCAGTCAACTCGCCGACTAATCCCTGCTCGGTTGGGGTCCGTTTAACTAGCTGATTCCCCTCTAACCCCTTACTCACCAGATGACCAAGCAGTTACCAGTTAACGATTCCTGAACATTGGTTGTATGTATATAGTCCTAGTCCCAGTAACTCAATGTAATATAGATCCAATCAATATTGGTGACTCATCGTCCCATTAATAGGCTCTTGTTTTTTGGGGGCAAAGGCATAACAATTTGTGGGTATTTCCGCTAAAAAGAATATTTTGTGGGTACTTGTAGACTTGGTAAAATTATGCATTTTAAGTGATAAAGTGTGCTTTTTAACCAGTAAAAGTAAGATAAGGTCAAAAGTTTTATGGAAGGAAGTTTACTACAAAAGAAGTACAACTGAACTAATTGCCCAGCTCGCACGCGAAGGTACACAGTTCAGAACTACCAACAACTTCAACCATACCGTGATTGACTCATACAACAATGACAGCATACTGAGACTAGAAACTTAAAACTAAAATATAAGCTAAGTCTTGTATGCTCAGACAAAATCTACTACCCCTATAAAGCACGAATAGGGCTGATCCAAAGCATCTTGATTTACTAGATAACTGCCCGTTGCAATCACTGTATGCAATCACTGTGAGACATACAAAAAAAGTAGATTTTAGCTGCCAATTGAATCACCATTTTCTTAATAAATACTGCTCCCTCCAATCCATATTAATTATCGCTGCTTTAGTACAACTTTAGTACAAGACAATTAATTTGGATTGGAGGGAGTACTTTTAAAAAAACGAACACTTATTGACTTACCTAAGAAAACATGATTTCATTTGGTAAACCAGAAGACATGTGTGGTTTTCAGCAAAGACCAGTTGGAAAAGCTAGAGGTAGGAGCAAAAAAATTAAGACGGAGAGGGAGGAGGAGAGGACGGAGTGGGGTTGGATGAAGGTGGGAACGAAACGCTGATGGGTGAAATACAAGACCTTACGTCTTTTTTAAATACCCCGCCACAGTCGGTCTCGTTGATTAAATTTATGGTCAAACTTAGATATCGGGAAGCGCGGGCGCACTACACTGTGGAATGGAGGGAGTATATATAGTAGAGATAGAAGGGGAGCCTTGGCGCAGTGGTAAAGCTGCTGCCTTGTGACCATGAGGTCATGGGTTCAAGTCCTGGAAACAGCCTCTTACAGAAATGTAGGGAAAGGCTGCGTACTATAGACCCAAAGTGGTCGGACCCTTCCCTGGACCCTGCGCAAGCGGGAGCTACATGCACCAGGTTGCCCTTTTTCATGCATCATACTAAATATATTTTTTTGTCAATTTTGTTTAAATATGTCCATGCTAACTAGGATTAAAACAATGGCATTCATATGGTTACGTCCATTGCAGGTGCACATTTACACTAGCATAAAGAAGGGAAAGGAAGGGTCTGATTGGTTGGCTGCCAATGGGGCTGTGAACCAAACATGCCTGAAGAGGCTGGGCTCTCAACAAGATGAGATGCGTCATTTCCACCATTCCATATAAAGAATATAACTTCAATACCACTAGACTAAGCTTAAATTAGATATTTGCATAAATATGTCATAATGAGACAGTTTCTCCAAAATCATGCCTATTGCCATATTAGGATGCCACAAGCTAAAACATATGCACAATAAGCATGCATCATGCACCAACATGGTTGACCCCGTACATAGTTATTTTTGGTTATGTGCTCCTTCATGACTGTCATGTGCCAACGTGTATGGTGATGGAACGCTTTATATTACATTTCTTATCTGGCCACTCTGAACCTATGGAGTGGAACAATGTCCAGCTTGGAGGGATTTTGGTGGTGGTGATGGGGAGGGCCTAAAGTGGTCGGACCCTTCGCCGGACCCTGCGTACGCAGGAGCTACGTGCACCAGGCTGTCCTTTTTTATGGGAGGGCCTAGCTAAGATGCTTTATCACTAGGTCTGAGCCGTGGGCATGCAAATATCACTACCAGCTACTATGCATCTGCCGTGCATTTCCCTACAGTGCAAATAGATTGAATAATGCTCTCAAAAGCAGGTGACGTTCCTGGAACTGTCACACGAGCAACATTACTGGTTTAGTCTTTTAAAACAAAAATAGCAATTTGCTATTGTTCCAAACTAAACGGACAAAGCAATGTGGATAAATTAGTTCATCATGTATTGCTGTCACACCAGCAATATTATTGATTTAATTTACACACAAAAATAGCAGTTTGCTAATGTGTCAAACTATAAACTGAGAAGCAAAGTGGATAAATAGCATTAAGACGATGCATAACAGATATGAACTTTTTCTTTATCTAGTCCTCAGATAGAATACTCAACCTTATGAAGTATTAATAATATTTAAAAGAGAACAACAGCATCACGGCTTTCATGTTGCAGCTGAACTCCTTTCCTAAGCTAAATTGGGAACCTATTTCCAAATGCAAGTCCAAAGCTTGCTGCCAAAGGAATTTCCAAAGCTAAAAAATTTCTATACCAAAAGAACATTTTGTGCAACTCCAAATCAGCTCTGGCGTTCCAGCCCATAACTCACTAAAAATTACTTACTGCAGAATTCATACGAATCTCCTAATTTTGGTGCACCTGTGGAGTCTGCCGTTGTAACAGGTTCGACCATGCAGATTTTGTCTTTTCCGATTTAAGGAAACCCAAAACCAGCAGGGATTTCATAGCTTTAGCCTAAAATATACACTTCCAACAGACCTTCTGCTGCTTGTAAACGGCGACAGAAAAGCCCAACGAACAGTAAGGCCCAAATCATGCAACGGAATTTTCTGCGCAAAGCTTATAACAGACTAATGGATGCAAACAGGGTACAACTCAGCATGACTCCCAGGACAAACAAAAACCATCAGCAACATATAGGATAGCTGCAGTTCCGCCTTACCATTCACAATAAAACTACGCCCAAGGAACTAGCAACCACACGTAAAACAGTAAATCAGCTAGAGGTCAGAGGAGATCAAACCGACGAGCCTCACCTCCGTCCCATGGCGTATCATCCGGCCTGCAAAACCACACCACAGAAAAAGGATCCCTCGTCAGCACCACAAATCCTAACATGGAAATAACTGAAACTGAGGAGCTCGGCACGATCTAGAGGTCCCCAGACCAAACCCTGGGAACAACGGCGGCGACGGAGAGGCCGTCCCCCAAACGAGA
>NC_057798.1:381440005-381448069 GCF_018294505.1 Triticum aestivum
AGGGCGGGATCACGCACCCGAAGATGACGGCGTTCCAGAGCATGATGTTGTTGTCGTGCGGCGCGCCGCTGATCCCGGCCGGTGGGTCATGCTGCAGCCGCTTGAAGTCCCGCATCAGGCGCTTTCTCGACGGCGTCGACATCTCCGCCGCCGGCGCTGCCTCAAACCCGCTAGGGCTCACGTACGCACGCACTCTCCCCGCCAGTCGCGTCGGGCAGGTTTAGTTGCGTCCGGAATAGACGAAAGCTTCCAGAGAGAGAATGTGAGACATCTACTGGGCATACCGACGCGTCCCAATCAATCATTTCCCCCTTTTTTATTGGAAAAACCACGAAAATCCAATTTGGCTCTCGGGTGCAGGTGCTCCTGAAATCTGAACCGCAACCCGTCATCACGAACCGTGCATGCATAGGGACCACACTGCATGTCCACGAGCATTAAAGAGTGTCACGGCCCCACATGTCCCTTGTTAACTCAACCAAGCCGTCAATTTAGGAGTGGTACAGACGGAACCTAACGGCCGCGTACCATGCGTAACAAACTTGTTCTGCACAGATGCCATACACGCTGGATATTTACTTCATTTACTCACGCATTAAGACCCAATTACCACCAACCGGTTGAAATGCTAGAAAAATCGTTCAAATATATCAGACCACTTGTGCACACACACAGTAAGACCCAATTACAACCAATTGTTGTATAAAGAATATGTTCACATCAAAACTTCAGTTCAGTTATTTTCTAGGGAAAAACTACGGTTCGGTTAACATTAACATCTCGCACTTAGTGGCCATCAACATCTTTGCCCCTAGGGGATTTGTGCAAGTGTTTTTCCTGTGTCTAGCCAATCTACAATTGTTGCACTTCGCCTCCTTCCTCGTCAGTTTTGACAAACCACCTCATTGTGGGCAAGTGGTCCTCTTATGATTCTTGCACCTGCAAATGCTGCAGAATCAAGTCCTCTTGCTCACCTCCTCGTATGGAGCTTTTGTCTTTGCTGGTTGTCCGACATCCTGCTTTCCTTTTCTTCTCCGGAGAACATCCATCACCTAGCATTTTCAAGCATGAATTCAGTGAAGTCAAAAGGTTTAACGAAAAAATCTTTTCATTTTGCAGAAATGATAGTACAAACCTTGATCATGTGGCAGCAAGGCATGCCCATGTGTTCTAGTAATCCACACTTGCACTCAAACTTCTTGCCGTCTTCCGGCACCTTCACCTCATACATAAACCTTGACCACTTCTCTTGCCTCTTTGCTTGCGTGTGGGTTGCCCTGTACAGTTTCTTGCACTCAAGTTTGTCCACTCGATATGCATGCGCCTGATATATTAGCTTGTGTGCCTCTCGATCGACATATTGCATTTGATGACAACTCCTCCTTGCCATTTTTCCCCAAAATTATTGAGAGCAATTTCACATGTAGTAAACATGGGTTGTTAATCAATAGGGAAACTACGAAACTTACAGTTTTCATTTGTTTCTCCTCATAGCTTTCCTCTGAATCTGGTCAAATTGCAAAACGCATATACTGTTTCACAAACATGTCCATAGGGCAGCCCAGTGGCCGCATGGTCCTTAACATGCTATTTGGCACTATCGCTTCTGTGTGTGCTGGTCATCTTTGCACGAAAAACAGCCTTAGAGTATGGTTCGCCCACTTGTGCCTGGTCTCTAAATATGTCTCATGTATACATGATTCATCAGATTGTATGTCTCGATCAGCATCCTCCAGGCTTCTTAAAACTCATCCACGATGAGCATATGGTTGACAACCATGTGGAATTCTGCTTTAAACTCACTCCGCCTTGAATACAAAGGCTTGAGAGTCTCTTTCGCCTTCTTCCACACATGCCACTTGCGCCAACGGTGAGCCGTCGATGGTAATGATGTCTTGTATGCAACCTCAATCGCCCAGTTCTCATCTGCATGCCAACATAGACCATTACAATGCCAGACACTTATAAGAGCCCCTTGTGAAGGAAATATGCCCTAGAGGCAATAATAAAGTTATTATTTATTTTCTCATATCATGATAAATGTTTATTATTCATGCTAGAATTGTATTAACCGGAAAACATGATACATGTGTGAATACATAGACAAACATATAGTCACTAGTATGCCTCTACTTGACTAGCTCATTAATCAAAGATGGTTATGTTTCTTAACCATAGACATGTATTATCATTTGATTAATGGGATCACATCATTAGGAGAATGATGTGATTGACATGACCCATTCCGTTAGCCTAGCACTTGATCGTTTAATATATTGCCATTGCTTTCTTAATGACTTATACATGTTCCTGTAACTATGAGATTATGCAACTCCCGTTTACCGGAGGAACACTTTGGATGCTACCAAACGTCACAACGTAATTGGGTGATTATAAAGGAGTACTACAGGTGTCTCCAAAGGTACATGTTGGGTTGGCGTATTTCGAGATTAGGTTTTGTCACTCCGATTGTCGGAGAGGTATCTCTGGGCCCTCTCGGTAATGCACATCACTTAAGCCTTGCAAGCAATGTAGCTAATGAGTTAGTTACGGAATAATGCATTACGTAACGAGTAAAGAGACTTGCTGGTAACGAGATTGAACTAGGTATTAGATACCGACGATCGAATCTCAGGCAAGTAACATGCCGATGACAAAGGAAACAACGTATGTTGTTATGCGGTTTGACCGATAAAGATCTTCGTAGAATATGTAGGAGCCAATATGAGTATCCAGGTTCCGTTATTGGTTATTGATCGAGAATAGTTCTAGGTCATGTCTACATAGTTCTCGAACCCGTAGGGTCCGCACGCTTAACGTTATGATGACAGTTTTATTATGAGTTTATATAGTTTTGATGTACCGAAGGAGTTCGGAGTCCCGTATGAGATCGGGGACATGACGAGGAGTCTTGAAATGGTTGAGACGTAAAGATCGATATATTGGACGACTATATTCGGAGTTCAGAAAGGTTCCGAGTGATTCGGGTATTTTTCGGAGTACTCAAGAGTTACGGGAATTCGCCGGGGAGTATATGGGCCTTATTGGGCCATACGGGAATAGAGGAGAGAGGCCAAAAGGAAGGAGGCCTGCGCCCCCCTTCTGGTCCGAATTGGACAAGGGGAGCAGCCCCCTTTTCCTTCTCCCTCTCCTCCTCTTTCCTTCTCTCCTACTCCAACAAGGAAAGGAGGAGTCCTACTCCCGGTGGGAGTAGGACTCCCCCCTTGGCGCACCTCCTCCCTAGGCCGGCCGCCTCCCCCTTGCTCCTTTATATACGGGGGCAGGGGCACGCCATAGACACACAAGTTGATCTACGTGATCGTTCCTTAGCCGTGTGCGGTGCCCCCCTCCACCATATTCCACCTCGGTCATATCATCGCGAAGCTTAGGCGAAGCCCTGCGCCGGTAGAACATCATCATTGTCACCACACCGTCGTGCTGACGGAACTCATCCCCGACACTTTGCTGGATCGGAGTCCGGGGATCGTCATCGAGCTGAACGTGTGCTGAACTCGGAGGTGTCGTACATTCGGTACTTGGATCGGTCGGATCGTGAAGACGTACGACTACATCAACCGCGTTGTCATAACGCTTCCGCTTACGGTCTACAAGGGTACGTGGACATTACTCTCCCCTCTCGTTGCTATGCATCACCATGATCTTGCGTGTGCGTAGGAATTTTTTTGAAATTACTACGTTCCCCAACAGTGGCATCCGAGCCTGGTTTTATGTGTAGATGTCATATGCACGAGTAGAAAACAAGTGAGTTGTGGGCGATACAAGTCATACTGCTTACCAGCATGTCATACTTTGGCTCAGCGGTATTGTGAGATGAAGCGGCCCGGACCGACATTACGCGTACGCTTACACGAGACTGGTTTCACCGTTACGAGCACTCGTGCTTAAAGGTGACTGGCGGGTGTCTGTCTCTCTCACTTTAGCTGAATCGAGTGTGGCTACGCCCGGTCCTTGTGAAGATTAAAACAACATTAACTTGACGAACTATCGTTGTGGTTTTGATGCGTAGGTAAGAACGGTTCCTGCTAAGCCCGTAGCAGCCACGTAAAATTTGCAACAACAAAGTAGAGGACGTCTAACTTGTTTTTGCAGGGCATGTTGTGATGTGATATGGTCAAGACGTGATGCTATATTTTATTGTATGAGATGATCATGTTTTGTAACCGAAGTTATCGGCAACTGGCAGGAGCCATATGGTTGTCGCTTTATTGTATGAAATGCAAACGCCCTGTAATTGCTTTACTTTATCACTAAGCGGTAGCGATAGTCGTAGAAGCAATAGATGGCGTAACGACAACGATGCTACGATGGAGATCAAGGTGTCGCGCCGGTGACGATGGTGATCACGACGGTGCTTCGAAGATGGAGATCACAAGCAAAAGATGATGATGGCCATATCATATCACTTATATTGATTGCATGTGATGTTTATCCTTTATGCATCTTATCTTGCTTTGATTGATGGTAGCATTTTAAGATGATCTCTCACTAAACTATCAAGAAGTGTTCTCCCTGAGTATGCACCGTTGTGAAAGTTCTTCGTGCTGAGACACCACGTGATGATCGGGTGTGATAGGCTCTACGTTCAAATACAACGGGTGCAAAACAGTTGCACACGCGGAATACTCAGGTTAAACTTGACAAGCCTAGCATATAACAGATATGGCCTCGGAACACAGAGACCGAAAGGTCGAGCGTGAATCATATAGTAGATATGATCAGCATATTGATGTTCACCATTGAAACTACTCCATCTCACGTGATGATCGTACATGGTGTAGTTGATATGGATCACGTAATCACTTAGAGGATTAGAGGGATGTCTATCTAAGTGGGAGTTCTTAAGTAATATGATTAATTGAACTTTAATTTATCATGAACTTAGTCCTGGTAGTATTCTGCAAATTATGTTGTAGATCAATAGCTCGCGTTGTTGCTTTCATATGTTTATTTTGATATGTTCCTAGAGAAAATTGTGTTGAAAGATGTTGGTAGCAATGATGCGGATTGGATCCGTGATATGAGGTTTATCCTCATTGCTGCACAGAAGAATTATGTCCTTAATGCACCACTAGGTGACAGACCTATTGCAGGACCAGATGCAGACGTTATGAACGATTGGCTAGCTTAATATGATGACTACTTGATAGTTTAGTGCACCATGCTTAACAGCTTAGAATCGGGACTTCAAAGATGTTTTGAACGTCATGGACCATATGAGATGTTCCAGGAATTGAAGTTAATATTTCCAGCAAATACCCGAGTTGAGAGATATGAAGTCTCCAACAAGTTCTATGGCTAAAAGATGGAGGAGAATCGCTCAACTAGTGAGCACGTGCTCAGATTGTCTGGGTACTACAATTGCTTGAATCAAGTGGGAGTTAATCTTCCAGATAAAATAGTGTTTGACAGAGTTCTCTAGTCACCATCACCAAGTTAGTAGAACTTTGTGATGAACTACAGTATGCAAGGGATGACAAAAACGATTCCGGAGCTCTTCGTGATGTTGAAATCGACGAAGGTAGAAATCAAGAAAGAGCATCAAGTGTTGATGGTTGACAAGATCACTAGTTTCAAGAAAAGGGCAAAAGGAAAGAAAGGGAACTTCAAGTAGAATGACAAGCAAGTTGTCAGTCCCACGAAGAAGCCCAAAGCTGGACCAAAGCCTAAAACTGAGTGATTATACTGCAAAGGAAATGGTCACTAGAAGCAGAAATGCCCTGAATATTTGGTGGATAAGAAGGATGGCAAAGTGAACAAGGGTATATTTGATATACATGTTATTGATGTGTACTTTACTAGTGTTTATAGTAGCCCCTGAGTATTTGATACTTGTTCGGTTGCTAAATATTAGTAACTCGAAACAGGAGTTACAAAATAAACAGAAACTAGTTGAGGGTGAAGTGACGATGTGTGTTGGAAGTGGTTCCAAGACTGATATGATCATCATCGCACACTCCCTATACTTTCGGGATTAGTGTTAAACCTAAATAAATGTTATTTGGCATTTGCATTGAACATGAATATGATTTGATCATGTTTATTGCGATACGGTTATTCATTTAAAGTCAAAGAATAATTGTTGTTCTGTTTACATGAATAAAACCTTCGATGGTCATACACCCAATGAAAATAGTTTGTTGGATCTCGATCGTAGTGATACACATATTCATAATATTGATGCCAAAAGATGCAAAGTTAATAATGATAGTGCGACTTATTTCTGGCACTGCCGTTTGGGTCATATCGGTGTAAAGCGCATGAAGAAACTCCATAAAAGATGGATTTTTGGAATCACTTGGTTATGAATCATTTGATGCTTGCGAACCGTGCCTTTTGGGCAAGATGACTAAAACTCCGTTCTCCGGAACAATGGAACGAGCTACTGACTTATTGGAAATAATACATACCGATGTATGCGATCCGATGAGTGTTAAGGCTCGTGGCAAGTATCGTTATTTTCTAACCTTCACAGATGATTTGAGCAGATATGGGTATATCTACTTGATGAAACATAAGTCTAAATAGTTGAAAAGTTCAAAGAATTTCAGAGTGAAGTGGAGAATCGTCGTAACAAGAAAATAAAGTTTCTGTAATTTGATCACGGAGACAAATATTTGGGTTACGAGTTTGGTCTTCAATAAAACAAAGTGGAATACTTTCACAAACTCTTGTCACCTGGAACACCACAGCTTAATGGTGTGTCCAAAGTCATAACAGTACTTTATTAGATATGGTGCGATCTATGATGTCTCTTATCGGTTTTTCCACTATCGTTTTGGGGTTGTGCATTAGAGACAGCTGCATTCACGTTTTATAGGGTGTGACGTCCGGATAATTAGGCTACAGTAACCCTACGTTAATGATGCCATGTCACCTCAATTATTGTTGCTAATCTCGCGTTAGTTCGAAACCGATTCGAATTCGAATTCAAAATCAAGCAAACAATAAAATATTTTCAAATATTAAAACTAAAATGTTGGGGTGTTGCCAAATAATGCATAGGTAATTATTGTGGAGAAACCACAATTTTATAAAAGGTTTTAAGTGCACTAAAATATTTAAAACAACAGCAAAACATTTAACTAACTACCCTTTTCAATTAGATAAAATATTAAACTATTTGTTTTATTGCCAAAAACTTATGGGGCAGTGGCATACTTATTAAAACTAAATTAGGAACCAGTGGTGTAGTTTATAAAACCAAATGCAAAAGGAAACTAAAATAAAAACAGTAAAACAGAAATATAAAATAAAACAAAAATAAAATAAAAGGAAAACAACTTTACCCCCCTCCGACTGGGCCTTGGCACAGTTGGCCGCGTGGTCGAGTGGCCTGCCGGCCCACCCCCTGGCCTACTTAGGCCACCCCCCACTCCCGAAAACCCTAATCCACCCACTACCCCACTCCCCCCTCTCTCCCATGTTTCCGTCTGGATTGGATCGGGCACCAGGGCCAACCCCGACGCTCGCCCCTGCGTCCCCGTCGCTGATCCCGCCACCTCGCTGACCGCCGACGCCCGTCGCCTCCCCGACCCAGAAGCGGCACCCTGCCACCTCGACGTCGTCGACCAGGGCCTCGTCGCCCCGTCCGTGACCGTGCCGTCGCCGGATCCCGCTGGACTGCCTCCTCTCCATCGTCGGTGCCGCCTCGCCGGACCTCCCAACCTCCTCCCCGAGCCCACTGCCCCGTCCCTACGAATCACGGTGAGGCTCCGGCCTCTTCCCACTCCCCTCTCCCAATGTTGGACGTCGTCGTGACTGCCGTTCGCGTCCTCCCGTTGCCACGCCCACTACCGCTCGCGGCTCCGGCCGGCCCATACTGGCCTCACCCCACATCGTCTGCGCGCGCGCCCGCCGTGGTCGCGTTTGGTCACCAGACCACACCGCCTCGCCCGTCCGTTGCCGTGCTCCGGCACCCCGGAGCCCCTCTACCCCCTGCGGCCATCGGCCTGCGCCCGCGTACGCGCTCGACGCGCCGGGCCCGCGCCTCGGCCGCGCTCACTGCGGCCCCGCCTCCACCGTGCCCGCTCATCGCCGTCCTTG
>NC_057798.1:381448341-381462449 GCF_018294505.1 Triticum aestivum
CACGAGCGCACACCCCCTGCCTCCCTGCGTCGCCGGCACCCCACCGTGCCCCGCCAGTCCCGCCCCTGCGGTTGGCCTAGGCGGGTGCCGTATCGGGCACCCACGCGCCCGTGCCCGCATCGCCCCCCTGGGCAAATGACACATGGGGCCCAGCCCCCAGAACGGTCTTAAAAAAAGGGAATTTAAAAAGATAATAATAATAAAAGAAAATTTATTTAATAAAATTAATAATTAATTAATTAATTAAGTTAATTAATCCTGTTTAATTAATCTAATTAACTAGTTAGTTTAATTAAAAAGTAATTAGTTTAACTAAACCCTAATTAACCTAAAATAGAGTATGACAGGTGGGTCCCACTGGACCCACACGTCAGTTTGACTAGTCAACACCTCTGTTGACTGCTGACGTCATGCTGACGTCATGATGACGTCAGCGTGCACTATTCTGGATAATGTTGGATTAAAATAATTGAATAAATTCTCAAAATGATTAAATCTTTTAAAATTAATATAAAATAAACTGTAGCTCAGATGGAAAAACTTTGTACATGAAAGTTGCTCAGAACGACGAGACGAATCCAGATACGCATCCCGTTCGTGTGCCACGCATCCCTAGCATAGTGAACCTGCAACATTTCACCTCAAGTTCATCTGTCCAAAAACGCGAAATACTGGGGATACTTTCCCGGATGTTTCCCCCTTCACCGGTATCACCTACTACCGTGTTAGGGCACACCGAACACTGCGTATTGCCATGTTACGCTTTGTGATGCTTTGATTGCTTTGTTATTTATTGTGTTTTCCCTCCGTTACTTCTTTCTAGTAGACCCCGAGACTGCCGGTGACCCCAGTTCGACTACGGAGTTGACGACCCCTCTCTCTTGCCAGAGCAACCAGGCAAGCCCCCCCCCCTTGATCACCAGACATCGCCTATTCTCCTCTATACTGCTTGCATTAGAGTAGTGTAGCATGTTACTGCTTTCCGTTAATCCTATTCTGATGCATAGCTTGACATTGTTGCTAGCTCTGTTGATACCTTACCTGCAATCCTAAATACTTAGTATAGGATGCTAGTTTATCATCATTGGCCCTACATTCTTGTCAGTCTGCCTTGCTATACTATTGGGCCGTGATCACTCGGGAGGTGATCACGGGTAAATACTATACATACATACATACTATACAGATGGTGACTAAAGTCGGGTCAGCTCGATGAGTACCCGCAAGTGATTTTGATGAGGGGGTTGAAAGGATAGGTGGCTCCATCCCGGTAGAGGTGGGCCTGGGTTCTCGACGGCCCCCGACTGTTACTTTGTGGTGGAGTGACAGGGCAGGTTGAGACCACCTAGGAGACAGGTGGGCCTAGCCCTGTTCGGCGTTCGCAAATACTTAACACGCTTAACGAGATCTTGGTATTTGATCTGAGTCTGGCAACTGGCCTATACGCACTAACCAACTACGCGGGAACAATTATGGGCACTCGGTGTCGTGGTATCAGTCGAAGCCTTCGTGATGTCAGCGACTGAGCGGCGCGCGCCGGGTTGGACTGCGTTAACGCAACTTCCTTTGTAATGGAGGTTGCTAGGTCTGCTCACCGGCCGCGTATGCAACATGCAGGTGTGCTAAGGGCGATGGGCCCAGACCCCTGTGCGCTTAGGTTTAGACCGGCGTGCTGACCTCTCTGTTGTGCCTAGGTGGGGCTGCGACGTGTTGATCTTCCGAGGCCGGGCATGACCCAGGAAAGTGTGTCCGGCCAAATGGGATCGAGCGTGTTGGGTTATGTGGTGCACCCCTGCAGGGAAGTTAATCTATTCGAATAGCCGTGATCTTCGGTAACAAGACGACTTGGAGTTGTACCTTGACCTTATGACAACTAGAACCGGATACTTAATAAAACACACCCAGACAAGTTCCACAGACAACTCGGTGATCGCTTTTCCACAGGGCGACGAGGGGAGGACCGCCGGGTAGGATTATGCTATGTGATGCTACTTGGAGGACTTCAGTCTACTCTCTTCTACATGCTACAAGACGGAGGCTGCCAGAAGCGTAGTCTTCGACAGGATTAGCTATCCCCCTCTTATTCTGGTATTCTGCAATTCAGTCCACCGATATGGCCCTTTACACATATACCCATGCATATGTAGTGTAGCTCCTTGCTTGCGAGTACTTTGGATGAGTACTCACGGTTGCTTTTCTCCCTCTTTTCCCCTTTCCCTTCTACTTGGTTGTCGCAACCAGATGCTGGAGCCCTGGAGGCCACCGTCGACGACGACTACTACACTGGAGGTGCCTACTACTACGTGCAGGCTGCTGACGACGGCCAGGAGTAGTTAGGAGGATCCCAGGCAGGAGGCCTGCGCCTCTTTCGATCTGTATCCCAGTTTGTGCTAGCCTTCTTAAGGCAACTTGTTTAACTTATGTCTGTACTCAGATATTGTTGCTTCCGCTGACTCGTCTATGATCGAGCACTTGTATTCGAGCCCTCGAGGCCCCTGGCTTGTATTATGATGCTTGTATGACTTATTTTATTTTTAGAGTTGTGTTGTGACATCTTCCCGTGAGTCCCTGATCTTGATCGTACACGTTTGCATGTATGATTAGTGTACGATTAAATCGGGGGCGTCACAAGTTGGTATCAGAGCCGACTGCCTGTAGGAATCCCCCTTTCCAACTCCTTGGCCAAAGTCGAGTCTAGTCATTGAAAAACTTTTACTAACATGGCTATGCGGCTTACGGGCCCACGTCGCCATTGGGTGATATTAGGATCTTTTATTCCTCGACCTATACTTTGGGATTCCGATATCTCTTCTACTCGGGTTAAATGATTTTTGCTAACTCTAACTCTAGGTTCTCGTAAATACTTTCTCCCAGAGAGCCCCTTCATTCTAGATGATGGCCTGCTTCACTAGAAGATTCCGAAGATACTCTTCGATATTCTCTCAAGACTTTGTGTCCACCACTTTTGCTATTCCCGACCACCGATAAATCCTTATGGATAACTACTTACACTTGCCATTCATACGCTCATCCCCCGTTGATCTTGTTATTACAAGATACCCCGAAGTTTTCTCTATTGTTCCGAGAATACTTTGTGCCTAATGCCTTGCAGTTCCTTGTCGCCTGAATACACCTACATATTAATCCTCACACTTACCGAGGATTTGTTTCTCCCTAGTTGTTCAGGTGTTTCAAAAAATTCTTCAAAATATTATCTGATTTTCGAGAATCCTCTGCAGCCTATGGCTCTAGAAATTCTTGTCTGCCTGCATTATGGTTAAATCCCAAATGCCTAGCATTATTCATTGACATCCTTTGCACTATCATTATGAGACCGTTGATTCAATATGATGCGGTTGTTCGCAATTAGAATCCATCCTTCCGGCTCAGACGTAATTTTTGAACATGAGCTGGTTCTCGACCAATCAATTGCCGTCGGTTGTACCCCTAAGTCTATTCAGCTTATCCATTCTTAATCAGAGTGTTTGCTTCCGATCCTTCGATTTGGAATCATAATTCCTTTGCATTTGAGCTTCGAATTATTCAGATGGTTCCACAACCGTTGCATTTGCATTCTTTCCTCTTCTGGTTAAGTACCGATACTCACATCAGATCCTTTGTGGACCATCAAGTCCTTTGTTGGACTGTTATCCGATAGTGTCCTTCATATTTAATCACCTTGTGATTTATTTCCCTGATACATAATACCATTGGTAAATCCTATACTCTGAATTGGCCAACCATGCTCTGCTTTCGAGCTGGTAATAATTACTCTCGAAGCTTGTGGTATATGTTTCTAAGATGCCCCGATGGGTTGAACCTATGCCTTTCTTAATCGGTGTGAACCCGAAAGTTTTTCAAGGTTCATACTCCTCTGGTAATTCACCAAGTAGGTCTTCGCACTCAAATCACTTTAATAGAACAGTGAATGAAAGGTTATGCATTGAAGAAGTGGGAGTCGACCTTGAACTTTGTGTTCATGCCCATGGACACGATGTAGATCTTATCATTAAAGCTTCTCTTACATTAATTATTCCCTTGGTATTAGTTCATCTTATATCTGGGATCATGCCTTTTTGCAATCGTGGTCCCGACCACGTTCTCCTTTACTTACCATTTCTCGTGCAAGTTTAAGCACTTGTCTTGTGCAGAGCAATACCCCAGTCCAATCTCTATTTTGATCTGTCGTCGAGTATTACCCCCTGGTATCTCGAGATTATCATGGAACTGCATAACTTCTTACGAGTTCTTCATCAAGTACTACATTCTCACGGATTCCAATTTTGCACGGGCTTCGAGTTATTAAACACTCAAAGACACCGATAACTGAACCGAGTCCGCACTGCGATTCAACAACTCTTAGTAATCTTCATTTCTTACGAGTTTGTACTCGATCGTGTCATTCCCAGCTAATTGACTACATCATCATAGTCAGGTTGACTGCTTGACCATTCTACCTATGTCCTTCATCCTCAGGACACAATACCGACAGTGCTCTAAGCTTACATCAAACTTTCACCATCATATTGTTTGTCTTGAGAGACAACTCTAAATTCTGAGATGACATCTTATCTACGGTTATAATAGGCTTTTGCTTCACCATTCCCTTGGCTTGATGCCGTCGCCGAGCGACTGCATCTTCATGGAGCCTCTCGACAAAAATTTGTCGTGATCATCATCAACATTTTAACTCCTTCCAGGATATCAATCAAATTCATGATGGGAAATACCATCCTTACCCCTCGATGATTGTTATATCATCGACCACATCCTTGTCTTCCCTCAACACAAACGTGTTCATGTTTTGGATTGAATCTTGAGTTCCTTGCTATCCAGCATTTGTTCTTCACCTTGGAGTATTACCATCTTTTATGTCAAGAAGGTTGTGAGAATTGTTCCACCTCATAGAAATTCTCAGTAAGATGATACTTCTCACCATCACCCTTCTTCCTTGGTCCCCGTGTTGTTTTTAACCGGGATACCAATATGCTGATGCTGCTGCTTGAGTTCTGTACTTCTAGCAACCCTATTGCTTTGAAGTTAACGATCGACAATTCGTTCTTAGACTGTTGGTTATTGAATCGTCACTCTAACAGTGATCTTGCTGCCTAAGGTCATATTTTGGGCACACCTTTCAACTAATGATTAATGGTGTATGTTTTCTTTGAGCATACAACATTATATCATTTGAATTGACAAGTGACATCTTCTTGTTCACATTATTGTGGAAATCCATCCGTTTGGAATTCTTGATGAATTGTCGTTGAGCCCATCAGCCACCTCCCCCTCTCCTTGGCTTAATGATGAACTATTGTTTTAGGAACCCGCTCCCATAGTTCATTTCCCAAGAATCTTGCAATGCCATTTCATCGATTTGTGTTGCACCTTTTCTTCTCGGTCATCCTGAGTCTAAGGTATCATGACACCAATCAGATCTGAATCTCGGTCAGATATGATGGTTGGAACATATTTCCAAGAGTTATAACAATGGTCTTTATGTGATCCAGTAAGGTGATGTCGTGCCTAGCACACCTGGCCGAAGGGCCTATTGTTGTAGTTTCCTTTTTAACAAGGTTAACCAATTTTCCATGGGAAACTTGAATGCCTTGTTTAATAAGTTATCCTGATGGATCCTTTGTGTATCCAAAGTCCGACCTTTGCTTGAAGACCATGTCAATGCTATCTCGAAGCATGTCTGTGGTACTCAGATCTTCAATAAGAACATTTGAAGCACCATGCTAAATCTTCTTTATCAATTATCCAAACACCGTTGTATGGCTAATATCATGAAAATTTTCTCCCCTACCTAAAGAGTTTTCTACATTATATCATGTCATGGATATCATGTTCTGCTTGTCCTTGGGAAGGATATACCCCTGACATATGTGTTTAAACACATTTTTCTTTCCATTGTTTTGTTTAATCTGATGATCACATTTTCCTTTCCATTGTCTTGTTTAACATTTCTCGTGGTTTATATGATCTAAGCGGTAATGATTCGCTGCTTATATAAACACCTCGGTTGTACACATTGTTGAGGAAATCGTTAACTGGTAGCTGCTCGGTTGGCTGGTGAGTAGGGGATTAATTGGCTAATCGGCAAGTTAATCGGCCATTTAATCAATTAATCGGACGATTTATCAGTTTATAGGCTACTCGGTGACCCTATGAGTAGGGATTAATCGGCAAGTTAACTGGTTAATCGGATGAATTCTTGAACAGGGGTTGTACAACTCTGTCAATAAGACCATGTTACTATTGTTGATGACATCCCGATAACCACCGATGGACGAGAACTTTGCCTGTTGGTCCGCCTCGTTCAACAAGCAGGAAAATGATTCTCTTCGTCCCTCGCCCTTGGTATCGATGTTGTTGCCGACATAACTGAGAGGCTACCCTCTGACATGCCTTGCTATCATGACCGTGCAAGATGTCAACCCCCCTTTCTACTTTAACCCACATGGTGGGCCCATAACCCACAGTTCCACAGGATCGAAACCTGACTCTCCTGTACAACCCTGTTTCTAATGGTTATTCTCCATGCTTGGCTTCGTATTTAATTCATGTGCCACCTTCCTAGTGCTCTATTCTGGTATCAGACGCAATACTTACTCTCGCTACTCTGAACCCCTTTCTCACTCTGGTTCAGAATTCGAGCAACTATATATCCGCTTGGAACCTCTTATTGTACCTTCGTACCTTACTCTCGATGTATTCATATGTTCAACTCGAGAGATAATCTTATGCTCATTCATGGGTTAACCCCAGATTGTTTCCCTCAAAAGCATTCTGTCGTAGCTGAGCTGCCCCTTATTCTTTCGTAAGTACGATGGAGTTTCCGAAGAGAGAATGCCAACTTCACCATGATGACCTAAAGAAGAGGAATAGAGACATCAACGAGGAGGATCAACTACTTCAGGAAGAGCAACCAAGACCGAGAACACTCGTTAGAATTTCGTAACGAAATCCCTTCCCTGTCACTTCCCCTCTTAAATCTCGGGACGAGATTTCTTGTAGTGGAGGAGAATTGTGATGCCGGATAATTAGGCTACAGTAATCCCACGTTAATGATGCCATGTCACCTCGATTATTGTTGCTAATCCCGTGTTAGTTCGAAACCGGTTCGAATTCAAATTCAAAATCAAGCAAACAATAAAATATTTTCAAATATTAAAACTAAAATGTTGGGGTGTTGCCAAATAATGCATAGGTAATTATTGTGGAGAAACCACAATTTTATAAAAGGTTTTAAGTGCACTAAAATATTTAAAACAGCAGCAAAATATTTAACTAACTACCCTTTTCAATTAGATAAAATATTAAACTATTTGTTTTATTGCCAAAAACTTATGGGGCAGTGGCATACTTATTAAAACTAAATTAGGAACCAGTGGTGTAGTTTATAAAACCAAATTCAAAAGGAAACTAAAATAAAAATAGTAAAATAGAAATATAAAATAAAACAAAAATAAAATAAAAGGAAAACAACTTTACCCCCCTCCGACTGGGCCTTGGCACAGTTGGCCGCGTGGTCGAGTGGCCTGCCGGCCCACCCCCTGGCCTACTTAGGCCACCCCCCACTCCCGAAAACCCTAATCCACCCACTACCCCACTCCCCCCTCTCTCCCATGTTTCCGTCTGGATTGGATCGGGCACCAGGGCCAACCCCGACGCTCGCCCCTGCGTCCCCGTCGCTGATCCCGCCACCTCGCTGACCGCCGACGCCCGTCGCCTCCCCGACCCAGAAGCGGCACCCTGCCACCTCGACGTCGTCGACCAGGGCCTCGTCGCCCCGTCCGTGACCGTGCCGTCGCCGGATCCCGCTGGACTGCCTCCTCTCCATCGTCGGTGCCGCCTCGCCGGACCTCCCAACCTCCTCCCCGAGCCCACTGCCCCGTCCCTACGAATCACGGTGAGGCTCCGGCCTCTTCCCACTCCCCTCTCCCAATGTTGGACGTCGTCGTGACTGCCGTTCGCGTCCTCCCGTTGCCGCGCCCACTACCACTCGCGGCTCCGGCCGGCCCATACTGGCCTCACCCCACATCGTCTGCGCGCGCGCCCGCTGTGGCCGCGTTTGGTCACCAGACCACACCGCCTCGCCCGCCCGTTGCCGTGCTCCGGCACCCCGGAGCCCCTCTACCCCCTGCGGCCATCGGCCTGCGCCCGCGTACGCGCTCGACGCGCCGGGCCCGTGCCTCGGCCGCGCTCACTGCGACCCCGCCTCCACCGTGCCCGCTCGTCGCCGTCCTTGCCCGGCTCCACGAGCGCATGCCCCCTGCCTCCCTGCGTCGCCGGCACTCCACTGTGCCCCGCTAGTACCACCCCTGCGGTTGGCCTGGGCGGGTGCCGTATCGGGCACCCACGCGCCCGTGCCCGCATCGGCCCCTGGGCAAATGACACATGGGGCCCAGCCCCCAGAACGGTCTTAAAAAAAGGGAATTTAAAAAGATAATAATAATAAAAGAAAATTTATTTAATAAAGTTAATAATTAATTAATTAATTAAGTTAATTAATCCTGTTTAATTAATCTAATTAAATAGTTAGTTTAATTAAATAGTAATTAGTTTAACTAAACCCTAATTAACCTAAAACAGAGTATGACAGGTGGGTCCCACTGGACCCACACGTTAGTTTGACTAGTCAACACCTCTGTTGACTGCTGACATCATGATGACGTCAGCATGCACTATTCTGGATAATGTTGGATAAAAATAATTGAATAAATTCTCAAAATGATTAAATCTTTTAAAATTAATATAAAATAAACTGTAGCTCAGATGGAAAAACTTTGTACATGAAAGTTGCTCAGAACGATGAGACGAATCCAGATACGCAGCCCATTCGTCTGCCACGCATCCCTAGCATAGTGAACCTGCAACATTTCACCTCAAGTTCATTTGTCTAGAAACGCGAAACACTGGGGATACTTTCCCGGATGTTTCCCCCTTCACCGGTATCACCTACTACCGTGTTAGGGCACACCGAACACCGCGTATTGCCATGTTACGCTTTGTGATGCTTTGATTGCTTTGTTATTTATTGTGTTTTCCCTCCGTTACTTCTTTCTAGTAGACCCCGAGACTGCCGGTGACCCCAGGTCGACTACAGAGTTGACGACCCCTCTCTCTTGCCAGAGCAACCAGGCAAGCCCCCCCCCTTGATCACCAGATATCGCCTATTCTCCTCTATACTGCTTGCATTAGAGTAGTGTAGCATGTTACTGCTTTTCGTTAATCCTATTCTGATGCATAGCCTGACATTGTTGCTACCTCTGTTGATACCTTACCTGCAATCCTAAATACTTAGTATAGGATGCTAGTTTATCATCATTGGCCCTACATTCTTGTCAGTCTGCCTTGCTATACTATTGGGCCGTGATCACTCGGGAGGTGATCACGGGTAAATACTATACATACATACATACATACTATACAGATGGTGACTAAAGTCGGGTCAGCTCGATGAGTACCCGCAAGTGATTCTCATGAGGGGGCTGAAAGGACAGGTGGCTCCATCCCGGTAGAGGTGGGCATGGGTTCCCGACGGCCCCCGACTGTTACTTTGTGGCGGAGCGACAGGGCAGGTTGAGACCACCTAGGAGACAGGTGGGCCTAGCCCTGTTCGGCGTTCGCGGATACTTAACACGCTTAACAAGATCTTGGTATTTGATCTGAGTCTGGCTACTGGCCTATACGCACTAACCAACTACGCGGGAACAGTTATGGGCACTCGGCGTCGTGGTATCAGCCGAAGCCTTCGTGACGTCAGCGACTGAGCGGCGCGCGCCGGGTTGGACTGCGTTAACGCAACTTCCTTTGTAATGGAGGTTGCTAGGTCTGCTCATCGGCCGCGTACGCAACGTGCAGGTGTGCTAAGGGCGATGGGCCAGACCCCTGTGCGCTTAGGTTTAGACCGGCGTGCTGACCTCTCTGTTGTGCCTAGGTGGGGCTGCGACGTGTTGATCTTCCGAGGCCAGGCATGACCCAGGAAAGTGTGTCCGGACAAATGGGATCGAGCGTGTTGGGTTATGTGGTGCACCCCTGCAGGGAAGTTAATCTATTCGAATAGCCGTGATCTTCGGTAACAGGACGACTTGGAGTTGTACCTTTGTCATGCCCAATATGCGACCCTATCCAAAAGGAACTCGAAGGTCCCACTAAGGATAGACCCACATATTGAAACGCTTTTGCAAGGTGGATATCATTACATCAACATTACATAATAGATGGGGATACATACATAAGGCATACAATGCCACTCGAATACAACATCACAATACATAAGAGCATCATCCGACTACGGATGAAACACAAACAGAAACTCAAATGACCTCCACCCTGCTAGCCCAGGTTGCCGACCTAGAACCTATCCCCTGATCGAAGAAGCAGAAGAAGAACTCAACGCAAGCAAGCATCGCTCTCGCATCATGATCATCACACAACCTGTACCTGCAACTTTTGTTGTAGTAATCTATGAGCCACGAGGACTCAACAATCCCATTACCATGGGTATCAAGACTAGCAAAGCTTAATAGGAAAGGAAGGGGTAAAGTGGTGAGGCAGCAGCAGCGACTAAGCATATATGGTGGCTAACATACGCAAATAAGAGCGAGAAGAGAGCAAATGGAACGGTCGTCAACTAGTAATGATCAAGAAGTGATCCTGAACTCCTACTTACGTCAAACATAACCCAGAAACCGTGTTCACTTCCCGGACTCCGCCGAGAAGAGACCATCACGGCTACACACGCGGTTGATGCGTTTTAATCGGATCTGGTGTCAAGTTATCTACAACCGGACATTAACAAATTCCCATCTGCCTATAACCGCAGGCACGGCTTTCGAAAGATTATACCCTGCAAGGGTGTCCCAACTTAGCCCATGACAAGCTCTTGCGATCAACGAAGGAATAGACCTTCTCCCAGGAAGACCCGGTCAGACTCGGAATCCCGATTTACAAAACATTTCAACAATGGTAAAACAAGACCAGCAAAGCCGCCCGATGCGCCGACAAATCCCGATAGGAGCTGCACATATCTCGTTCTCAGGGCAACACCGGATGAGACTAGCTACGAGTAAAACCAACCCTCAAGTTGCCCCGAGGTGGCCCCGCAGGCAGCTCAGTTTGGACCAACACTTAGACAAGCACTGGCCCGGGGGGGGGCTAAAATAAAGATGACCCTTGGGTTGGCCGACCCAAGGGAAAGGGTAGGTGGTGGTGAGGCAAATGGTAAAACCAATGTTGGGCCTTGCTGGAGGAGTTTTATTCAAAGCGAACTGTCAAGGAGGTCCCATAAATCACCCGACCGCGTAAGGAATGCAAAATCCGGGAACATAACACCGGTATGACGGAAACTAGGGCGGCAAGAGTGGAACAAAACACCAGGCAAAAGGCCGAGTCTTCCACCCTTTACCAAGTATATAGATGCATTAATAATATCAGAGATATTGTGATATCCCAACCAAAATCCTGCCCACCATGGAGAAATCTTCAACTTCACCTGCAACTAGCAACGCTATAAGAGGGCCGAGCAAAGCGGTAACATAGCCAAACAACGGTTTGCTAGGAAGGGTGTCAAAGGTTAGAGGTTCATGGCAATTTGGGATGGCTTGATGAGAAAAAGATAGGTAACGTAGCATAACGATAGAACGAAGCAACTAGCATAGCAATGATAGTAGTGAGATCCAGGGTAGCGGTCATCTTGCCTGAAATCCCGCAAGGAAGAAAAAGGAGTCCATGAAGAAGAAGAACAGATGAAGCCGAACCAATCATAGACGAACGAATCCTCACGATCGCAACGAAACAGGAACTATCGAGAAGAAACACACAACAAGGTAAACACACCACACATGAACAAGGCATGATGCTCAACCAAGCATGATGCATGACAAGGCTACATGAAGCTACTCATGGCAAGGGATGATGCATACAAGAGCAACACATCAAGGCAAGTTTAAATGAGGCCGGGAACAACATATAGCAATTCCGGTAAGTCCTCATATGCATATTTCGAAATTGGTCCAGATCTGAATAAACCTTATGTTCAAGTTGTTAAGTAGCAAGTTAAGATGCACAAAGATGATCTACACGAGATTCTAGTCAAGTTACATATAAAGTTCATTTAGTTCGGAGCTACGGCCTAGAAGATATGAGCAAAACAAGTCAAACATGGCATGGATGCAAAATGCACTCAAACATCAAGCAAACACCTCAAAACATGGATGCAACATGATAATATGAAGCTACATGCAATTCTAAGCAAGTTTCATATAGAGCACACTCAAAACGGAGCAACGGTTCAACACACACATGAAACAAGTTATAGCAACAATCTGTCCAAAACAGCAACTAGGCATATTGCAAGCATCAAAACTATATGCTACAGCACCTCAACATGAGAACAAAAGGCATGGGCCTGATTTACAGGTAAAGCATTACAAAACATGAACACTGAGATATTTCCAGAAATCACTAGAACATACTCAAACACACACGGTAAGATTGCAAATTATAACAATTTCAGACTTTGCAGAAAATAACATCATGATGCACTGTTTAGAGCTATCAAACAACATGTTACAGGAACTCATCATGCAAACAAAGGCATGGCATGAATCTACTAAATGCATAGATCAAAAGTCCTTTACTGACCATAAGCCAAAAAGGATCAGAAAATATGATGGCACCCACGTAAACATAGCAAGTTATTATACAGATTCAAACATGGCAG
The DNA here is from genome assembly GCF_018294505.1 of Triticum aestivum. Taxonomy (NCBI): domain Eukaryota; kingdom Viridiplantae; phylum Streptophyta; class Magnoliopsida; order Poales; family Poaceae; genus Triticum; species Triticum aestivum. Next base: position 381,461,072 of record NC_057798.1, read on the forward strand.
GAACATAATTATGAAGGCATGTATATGAGCTTGTGCAACTCACTACAGATCAATAAATGGCATGGCAAGGCACCCAACAGTAAGAAGACATGTTTGTGAAGCTAAGCATGGCAATAGCAAGGTCATAGGGTGCATGGATCACTAGCAAAAAACATGGAAACAACTGAACTTAATGTTAATAGGCTGACAGCAACATTTTCAAGCAACTTTGGAGCAAGATATGAACAAGCTACAGCAAGCTATAAATGCTACCAGGGGTACGGATGGATAGAGGATGACATGTAGATCAAAACATGTTTATAGAACATCTCCAGATTATGCATAGAATGATTATTAGCAACATGTTTATATAGCATCGCGAAATAACAGATTCAGCCTAGCAAAACAGCAACATCATGAACCCTACTTAACAAGCTCGATTCACTCACCACAAGTCATTGCATGACAAGATAAGCATAGCATCATCAATAAGACATGTTTGTGAAACAAAACAAGTCAAGAACAAGTCCATAGCATGCAAGGATCAACTATAGCAAGCTTGGCCAAATTGAATAACATGTAAACAATCTGCCAGGAAACATTTTGAAGTAAAACTAGAGCACGAAAGAGACATGCTAGACTACTCCATAATAGCAAACAATGGCATGAATGGATAGAAAATTACAACATGTTCAAAACACCCTTACTGAAGTATCTCAAAATATGCATGGATCTCTCTGTAGCATCAAGTTTACATGGCATCAAAATTACAGCAGAACAGGAACTAAAATCAGCAACATCACGATGCCTAGTTTGCATGCTTGTGCTAGTCACCACATTGATCACAAAAATACATGGTAAGCACCTCTGTAAAGAAGACATGGCATAGTTCAAAACACATGTAGACATCAACCTCATAGGATGCACACATCAATCATGTCAAAAATGACAAATGAGATCGTTCTGATAACAGACAGCAGAAAACATTATGAAGCACTCTTACAACGATGATTCAGGCATCAAGATGACCTCAAATGAATATGATGCAATGGAACGAAATGATGTACTCGTCGAGGCGAACAATTTGACATATTACACGCACGAAACGGAGCTACGGATGCAGAGATATAATGGCATGAACATGGCATGAAAATTACTGCAGATCCGGGACTTAGTGGAAACGGGGGCAACCTCGGATTCGCACGGAAATCGATGCAGGGCCGGAGTTCTCGCCGGAGCTTCGCCGGAGAAGGACGGGGACGACCGGAGAGGCTCGGGGTGGACGGATCCGCCCGGATCCGACCGAATCCGGCGCCTGGCGCTGGAGCAAGGCCAGACGACGAGGGCGGCCAGGCAGAGGCGCTGCGGGGTGGCGCAGCTCCGACGGAGCTCGCCGGAG
>NC_057798.1:381462649-381487973 GCF_018294505.1 Triticum aestivum
GGCCGCGCCGGGCGGCGGCGCGGGGGAAGTGGGCGCGGGGCGGCGGCAAATCAGGAGGCGACACGTGGCGGCGGAGCTGAGGTGGCATGCCGGGATTGGCCGGGGTGAGGTGGCTGGGGGCGGCGGACATGTCCGGTTGCGGCCGGACCTGTCCGGTGGCGGCGGGGAGGATTAGGCTAGGGTTTGATCTGCGGAATTTTCGGAGGGGATCACATATTTATAGGTAGAGAGAGCTAGGAGAGTCCAAATGAGGAGCGGTTTTCGGCCACGCGATCGTGATCGAACGACCGAGAGCATGGAGGGGAGTTAGGTGGGTTTTGGGCCACTTTGTAAGGGGTGTTGGGCTGCAAGACAAAGAGGGCTTTTACGGTTACCCGGTTAACCGTTGGAGTACCAAATGACCTCCAAATGGCACGAAACTTGACAGGTGGTCTACCGGTGTTATACCAAGGCCGCTTGGCAAACCTCGGGCCATTCCGAGAAAGTTTAATACCCGCACATGAAGAGAGGCAAGAAGGGGGCGCCGGATGACATAGGAGCGCTGGATGACATAGGAGCGCCGGATTGCAAAACGGACAACGGGGAAAAGGCTCGAATGCATGAGACGAACACGTATGCAAAATGAAATGCACATGATGACATGATAAAATGCAACCCGCAAGCAAATGACATGGCAACAACGACGAATAACTGGCAGACACCTGGCGCATCGAATTCGGGGCGTTACAACACTCCTCTACTAACAAGAGATCTCGTCCCGAGATCTTAAGACCGAGACGGAAGGGAAAAGGGATGAGGTGAAACAAGAACTGAAGAGAAGAAGCAAAGAATCGAGAGCACTCGAGAATAAGAGAGGAACGACAAGAATGACGAGAATCGAAAGCTCACGAAATCCGTAGAGTATGAAACAACTCCGGTTAGAACGACATAAGAAATGAATAAGACTGAAAGAATTTAGGCAGCACTCCGGCTGAACATGGAAAGAATAGAACATGAACTTCACAAGATGGGATGACACTTGACGAGATGAACAACACAAAGCCTCCGGAAGAATTGAAAGAATTGAATGAAAATAACTTAGAAGGAATGATTTAACGGAGTTGTTGAGAAAATCAACAACGAAAGAATAAGCTTGTTGTGGTCTTATGGTAACATCTCAAAATTTATGAGGTGATAACCAGCCGCAAGTGGAAAAGATTGAATTGCTGAGAAGAACGAAGAAATGCAAAACTCCACTTCAGAAGAAAATGAAGAATTAATTGCACTTCGAAAGGCATGAAGGAAAGATACTTGAACTCCACCGACAAGAATCTTGATGAACTCTTGAAGAAAGAATTAAATCATGAAGAACCACCATGAAGAACTCCGGTAAACAAAAGGATGACGAGATACAATGAAGGATGAAAGAATAAGATGAGCCTCGATGATTTAGATGGAGGTTCCGACAAAATGGCTGAGGAAATTGAACTCCGGAAAAGAAAAGATGGAAACACTTGGAACTAGAATTTATTCATCAAGAACAAACTCCGAAGGAAGGGATTACTCACTTGGATGAAATAAGAATAAGATTTATTGTATGCTTCTCCTTCATCAAATTTAATTGATGACAAGCAATGGATTTTTGCATACTACTTATTCTTCTTGAAAAGGATTGAGAAGTAACTGGCACAAAACTTGAGAAAGTCTTCATGAACCACCGGTAGGACTGAAGAGAACGAAAGGATTAAAATGATAATCAAAGAAAAAGAATTTTGGACAAACCACCATAAGAATTCGGAAATGACTGATGAAAGAGACCGAATCACTGAGATAATTGGATAACGGTAGCTGAAATGATGGCCTCCAGTGAAAAGAAATGGAAAAACAACTCCTGACAAACTCCGGATGGGTAAAAAGAATATCTGACAAATGGAATAATTCGATAGGATAACAAGAAGCTAGAACCGCGAATTTTCGAGAGAACGGACAAGATTTAAAGGAAAACTCTTCTGCGATCTTCAAATGACGACGGGAAACACCACCAAAATTACTGAGATACTCCGGGAGAATGAAAAGCGAGGAGGTTGAGCCAACGATGAGAAGAGTTTGAAAACGATCTTGGAGAAGGCATGTGACTGATGGAATCCATTCTTACGTCACACTTGAAAAGAATTGAGAATAACTCCGGGGGAATTAGAAGAGTCAGGTAAGATCCTGGGAAAAGACCTGTGGGTTAGGGCCCACTGAAGAGAGAACACCATTGGAAAGGATTGTTGAAAGATAGATGATGCACTGGAACAATTGAACTATTTGAATGAGGTGACAACCTCGAATTAATTGGAACACAAACGAATCTCCTGAGATGTCTTGCGCACTCCGGAAGGATAAACTGGCGAGAGGCGAACGAGCAGGGAAAACACTTGAGCCGAGGGAAAAAATATGATCAACCCGAAAAACTTGAATTGAGTCCACCGGAGAAGAAAAAGAGATGAAGAATGGCCACCGAGACGAGAATTCACCGGTTGAAATAATTTACGAAAGACTGAAGAGGTTCCGCATGAATGAAATTGATGGTCCAAAGAGATTCAAGCTCCGGGAAGAAGAGGGTGGGAGGGCGGGAAAAACAAAGGCAACTTGGGAGGGGGAACCGACGAATATCTTGAAGAGAAAACACCAGTTGAAAGAAAGCAAAGGCTTCACAGGAGTAGGATGGATACTCGATTATGGACTCCGGTTCTGTGAAGAAGAAGGGTAGGAGGGTGGGAAAGAAAACAACTGAGGATTGAACTCAAAGATGAAGAGGCTCGAGTCGACTTGACGAGAAATGCACCGGATGAAAAGAGCTGAGGAACAACTACCGGAAAACCAACTGCGTGATCCTAAAGAAAATTTGAAGGGGAAGAGAAGTAATTCAAAACAACTACGTCAAGATTCCTCACCAGAGCGACGAAGGGGCAGAGGTGTAAAAAGAATTCCTACTCTCCGATATAACTAGACTCCGAAAATAGTTTTATTCTAGACTCAACAACGGCCAAACTACACGATCAATCAAGGGGGCTCCTAGGGTCGGTCGAGGCTCTGATACCAACTTGTCACGCCCAATATGCGACCCTATCCAAAAGGAACTCGAAGGTCCCACTAAGGATAGACCCGCATATTGAAACGCTTTTGCAAGGTGGATATCATTACATCAACATTACATAATAGATGGGGATACATACATAAGGCATACAATGCCACTCGAATACAACATCACAATATATAAGAGCATCATCCGACTACGGATGAAACACAAACAGAAACTCAAACGACCTCCACCCTGCTAGCCCAGGCTGCCGACCTGGAACCTATCCCCTGATCGAAGAAGCAGAAGAAGAACTCAACACAAACAAGCATCGCTCTCGCGTCATGATCATCGTACAACATGTACCTGCAACTGTTGCTGTAGTAATCTGTGAGCCACGAGGACTCAGCAATCCCATTACCATGGGTATCAAGACTAGCAAAGCTTAATAGGAAAGGAAGGGGTAAAGTGGTGAGGCAGCAGCAGCGACTAAGCATATATGGTGGCTAACATACGCAAATAAGAGCGAGAAGAGAGCAAATGGAACGATCGTCAACTAGTAATGATCAAGAAGTGATCCTGAACTCCTACTTACGTCAAACATAACCCAGAAACCGTGTTCACTTCCCGGACTCCGCCGAGAAGAGACCATCACGGCTACACACGCGGTTGATGCATTTTAATTGGATCTGGTGTCAAGTTATCTACAACCGGACATTAACAAATTCCCATCTGCCTATAACCGCAGGCACGGCTTTCGAAAGATTATACCCTGCAAGGGTGTCCCAACTTAGCCCATGATAAGCTCTCACGATCAACGAAGGAATAGACCTTCTCCCAGGAAGACCCGATTAGACTCGGAATCCCGGTTTACAAGACATTTCGACAATGGTAAAACAAGACCAGCAAAGCCGCCCGATGCGCCGACAAATCCCGATAGGAGCTGCACATATCTCATTCTCAGGGCAACACCGAATGAGACTAGCTACGAGTAAAACCAACCCTCAAGTTGCCCCGAGGTGGCCCCGCAGGCAGCTCAGTTTGGACCAACACTTAGACAAGCACTGGCCCGGGGGGGCTAAAATAAAGATGACCCTTGGGTTGGCCGACCCAAGGGAAAGGGTAGGTGGTGGTGAGGCAAATGGTAAAACCAATGTTGGGCCTTGCTGGAGGAGTTTTATTCAAAGCGAACTGTCAAGGAGGTCCCATAAATCACCCGACCGCGTAAGGAATGCAAAATCCGGGAACATAACACCGGTATGACGGAAACTAGGGCGGCAAGAGTGGAACAAAACACCAGGCAAAAGGCCAAGTCTTCCACCCTTTACCAAGTATATAGATGCATTAATAATATAAGAGATATTGTGATATCCCAACCAAAATCCTGTCCACCATGGAGAAATCTTCAACTTCACCTGCAACTAGCAACGCTATAAGAGGGCCGAGCAAAGCGGTAACATAGCCAAACAACGGTTTGCTAGGAAGGGTGTCAAAGGTTAGAGGTTCATGGCAATTTGGGATGGCTTGATGAGAAAAAGATAGGTAACGTAGCATAACGATAGAACGAAGCAACTAGCATAGCAATGATAGTAGTGAGATCCAGGGTAGCGGTCATCTTGCCTGAAATCCCGCAAGGAAGAAGGAGTCCATGAAGAAGAAGAACAGATGAAGCCGAACCAATCGTAGACGAACGAATCCTCACGATCGCAACGAAACAGGAACTATCGAGAAGAAACACACAACAAGGTAAACACACCACACATGAACAAGGCATGATGCTCAACCAAGCATGATGCATGACAAGGCTACATGAAGCTACTCATGGCAAGGGATGATGCATACAAGAGCAACACATCAAGGCAAGTTTAAATGAGGCCGGGAACAACATATAGCAATTCCGGTAAGTCCTCATATGCATATTTCGAAATTGGTCCAGATCTGAATAAACCTTATGTTCAAGTTGTTAAGCAGCAAGTTAAGGTGCACAAAGATGATATACACGAGATTCTAGTCAAGTTACATATAAAGTTCATTTAGTTCGGAGCTACGGCCTAGAAGATATGAGCAAAACAAGTCAAACATGGCATGGATGCAAAATGCACTCAAACATCAAGCAAACACCTCAAAACATGGATGCAACATGATAATATGAAGCTACATGCAATTCTAAGCAAGTTTCATATAGAGCACACTCAAAACGGAGCAACGGTTCAACACACACATGAAACAAGTTATAGCAACAATCTGTCCAAAACAGCAACTAGGCATATTGCAAGCATCAAAACTATATGCTACAGCACCTCAACATGAGAACAAAAGGCATGGGCCTGATTTAAAGGTAAAGCATTACAAAACATGAACACTGAGATATTTCCAGAAATCACTAGAACATACTCAAACACACACGGTAAGATTGCAAATTATAACAATTTCAGACTTTGCAGAAAATAACATCACGATGCACTGTTTAGAGCTATCAAACAACATGTTACAGGAACTCATCATGCAAACAAAGGCATGGCATGAATCTACTAAATGCATAGATCAAAAGTCCTTTACTGACCATAAGCCAAAAAGGATCAGAAAATATGATGGCACCCACGTAAACATAGCAAGTTATTATACAGATTCAAACATGGCAGGAACATAATTATGAAGGCATGTATATGAGCTTGTGCAACTCACTACAGAGCAATACATGGCATGGAAAGGCACCCAACAGTAAGAAGACATGTTTGTGAAGCTAAGCATGGCAATAGCAAGGTCATAGGGTGCATGGATCACTAGCAAAACACATGGAAACAACTGAACTTAATGTTAATAGGCTGACAGCAACATTTTCAAGCAACTTTGGAGCAAGATATGAACAAGCTACAGCAAGCTATAAATGCTACCAGGGGTACGGATGGATAGAGGATGACATGTAGATCAAAACATGTTTATAGAACATCTCCAGATTATGCATAGAATGATTATTAGCAACATGTTTATATAGCATCGCGAAATAACAGATTCAGCCTAGCAAAACAGCAACATCATGAACCCTACTTAACAAGCTCGATTCACTCACCACAAGTCATTGCATGACAAGATAAGCATAGCATCATCAATAAGACATGTTTGTGAAACAAAACAAGTCAAGAACAAGTCCATAGCATGCAAGGATCAACTATAGCAAGCTTGGCCAAATTGAATAACATGTAAACAATCTGCCAGGAAACATTTTGAAGTAAAACTAGAGCACGAAAGAGACATGCTAGACTACTCCATAATAGCAAACAATGGCATGAATGGATAGAAAATTACAACATGTTCAAAACACCCTTACTGAAGTATCTCAAAATATGCATGGATCTCTCTGTAGCATCAAGTTTACATGGCATCAAAATTACAGCAGAACAGGAACTAAAATCAGCAACATCACGATGCCTAGTTTGCATGCTTGTGCTAGTCACCACATTGATCACAAAAATACATGATAAGCACCTATGTAAAGAAGACATGGCATAGTTCAAAACACATGTAGACATCAACCTCATAGGATGCACACATCAATCATGTCAAAAATGACAAATGAGCTCGTTCTGATAACAGACAGCAGAAAACATTATGAAGCACTCTTACAACAATGATTCAGGCATCAAGATGACCTCAAATGAATATGATGCAATGGAATGAAATGATGTACTCGTCGAGGCGAACAATTTAACATATTACACGCACGAAACGGAGCTACGGATGCAGAGATATAATGGCATGAACATGGCATGAAAATTACTGCAGATCCGGGACAGTGAAAACGGGGGCAACCTCGGGTTCGCACGGAAATTGATGCAGGGCCGGAGTTCTCACCGGAGCTTCGCCGGAGAAGGACCGGGACGACCGGAGAGGCTCGGGGTGGATGGATCCGCCCGGATCTGACCGGATCCGGCGCCGGCGGGGGCGGAGCAGGGCCGGACGACGAGGGCGGCCGGGCAGAGGCGCTGCGGGGCAGCGCAGCTCCGGCGGAGCTCGCCGGAGTTGCGGGGCGGACGGGGCCGCGCCGGGCGGCGGCGCGGGGGAAGTGGGCGCGGGACGACGGCGAATCAGGAGGCGACACGTGGCGGCGGAGCTGAGGTGGCCTGCCGGGATTGGCCGGGGTGAGGTGGCTGGGGGCGGCGGACATGTCCGGTTGCGGCCGGACGTGTCCGATGGCGGCGGGGAGGATTAGGCTAGGGTTTGATCTGCGGAATTTTCGGAGGGGATCACATATTTATAGGTAGAGGGAGCTAGGAGAGTCCAAATGAGGAGCGGTTTTCGGCCACGCGATCGTGATTGAACGACCGAGAGCATGGAGGGGAGTTAGGTGGGTTTTGGGCCACTTTGTAAGGGGTGTTGGGCTGCAAGACAAAGAGGGCTTTTACGGTTACCCGGTTAACCGTTGGAGTACCAAACGACCTCCAAATGGCACGAAACTTGACAGGCGGTCTACCGGTGTTATACCAAGGCCGCTTGGCAAACCTCAGGCCATTCCGAGAAAGTTTAATACCCGCACACGAAGAGAGGCAAGAAGGGGGCGCCGGATGACATAGGAGCGCCGGATTACAAAACGGACAACGGGGAAAAGGCTCGGATGCATGAGACGAACACGTACGCAAAATGAAATGCACATGATGACATGATAAAATGCAACCCGCAAGCAAATGACATGGAAACAACGACGAATAACTGGCAGACACCTGGCGCATCGAATTCGGGGCGTTACAACCTTGACCTTATGACAACTAGAACCGGATACTTAATAAAACACACCCAGACAAGTTCCACAGACAACCCGGTGATCGCTTTTCCACAGGGCGACGAGGGGAGGACCGCCGGGTAGTATTATGCTATGTGATGCTACTTGGAGGACTTCAGTCTACTCTCTTTTACATGCTGCAACACGGAGGCTGCCAGAAGCGTAGTCTTCGACAGGATTAGCTACCCCCCTCTTATTCTGGCATTCTGCAGTTTAGTCCACCGATATGGCCCTTTACACATATACCCATGCATATGTAGTGTAGCTCCTTGCTTGTGAGTACTTTGGATGAGTACTCACGGTTGCTTTTCTCCCTCTTTTCCCCTTTCCCTTCTACCTGGTTGTCGCAACCAGATACTGGAGCCCTGGAGCCAGATGCCACCGTCGACGACGACTACTACACTGGAGGTGCCTACTACTACGTGCAGGCTGCTGACGACGGCCAGGAGTAGTTAGGAGGATCCCAGGCAGGAGGCCTGCGCCTCTTTCGATTTGTATCCCAGTTTGTGCTAGCCTTCTTAAGGCAACTTGTTTAACTTATGTCTGTACTCAGATATTGTTGCTTCTGCTGACTCGTCTATGATCGAGCACTTGTATTCGAGCCCTCGAGGCCCCTGGCTTGTATTATGATGCTTGTATGACTTATTTTATTTTTAGAGTTGTGTTGTGATATCTTCCCGTGATTCCCTGATCTTGATCGTACATGTTTGCGTGTATGATTAGTGTACGATTAAATAGGGGGCGTCACATAGGGCACCATCTAAATCCGTTGAGACGACACCGTATGAACTATGGTTCAGCAGTAAACCTAAGCTGTCATTTCTTAAAGTTTGGAGTTGCGATGCTTATATAAAAAAGGTTTTCAACCTGATAAGCTCGAACCCAAATCGGAGAAGTGCGTCTTCATAGAATACCCAAAGGAAACTGTTGGGTACACCTTCTATCACAGATCTGAAGGCAAGATTTTCGTTGCAAAATTCGGATCCTTTCTAGAGAAGGAGTTTCTCTCGAAAGAAGTGAGTGGGAGGAAAGTAGAACTTGATGAGGTAACTGTACCTGCTCCCTTATTGGAAAGTAGTTCATCACAAGAACCGGTTCCTGTGACAACTACACCAATCAGTGAGGAAGCTAATGATATTGATCATGAAACTTCATATCAAGTTTCTACTGAACCTCGTAGGTCTACCAGAGTAAGATCCGCACCAAAGTGGTACGGTAATCCTATTCTGGAAGTCATGTTACTTGACCATGATGAACCTACGAACTATGAGGAAGCAATGATGAGCCCAGATTCCACGAAATGGCTTGAGGCCATAAAATCTGAGATATGATCCATGTATGAGAACAAAGTATGGACTTTGATTGACTTGCTCGAAGATCAGCAAGCCATGTTAAATAAATGGATCTTCAAGAGGAAGACGGACACTGATAGTAGTGTTACTATCTACTAAGCTCGACTTGTTGCGAAAGGTTTTCGACAAGTTGAAGGTGTTGAATATGATGAGATTTTCTTACTCGTATCGATGCTTAAATCTGTCTGAATCATGTTAGCAATTGCCACATTTTATGAAATCTGGCAAATGGATGTCAAAACTGCATTCCTTAATGGATTTTTTAAAGAAGAGTTGTATATGATGCAACCAGAAGGTTTTGCTAATCCTAAAGATGCTAACAAAGTGTGCAAGATCCAGCAATCCATCTATGGACTGGTGCAAACATCTCAGAGTTGGAATATACGCTTTGATAAGTTGATCAAAGCATATAGTTCTATACAGACTTACGGTGAAGCCTGTATTTACAATAAAGTGAGTGGGAGCACTACCGCCTTTCTGATAAATATATGTGAGTAACATATCGTTGATCAAAAATGATGTAGATTTTTTTGGGAAAGCATAAAGGAGTATTTGAAAGGAGTTCTTTAAAAGAAAGACCTCAGTAAAGCTACTTACGTATTGAGCATCAAGATCTATTCAGATAGATCAAGACTCTTGATAAGTTTTTCAATAAGTACATACCTTGTCAAGATTTTGAAATAGTTCAAAATGGAACAGTCAAAGAAAGAGTTCTTGCATGTGTTGCAAAGGTGTCAAATTGAGTAAAGACTCAAATCCCAACCACGGCAGAAAATAGAAAAGAGAATGAAAGTCATTCCCTATGCCTCAGTCATAGGTTCTATAAAGTATGCTATGCTGTGAACCAGACATATTGTATACCTTGCTCTGAGTTTGGCAAAGGAATACAATTTTTCTAATAGTAGATCACTGGACAGCGGTCAAGAATATCCTTAGTGAGGACTAAGGAGATGTTTCTCAATTATGGAGGTGATAAAAGAGTTCGTTGTAAAAGTTACATCGGTGCAAACTTTTACACTGATCCAGATGACTCTAAGTCTCAATCTGGATACATATTGAAAGTGGGAGCAATTAGCTAGAGTAGTTCCATGCAGAGCATTGAAGACATAGAATATTTGCAAAATACATACGGTATTGTATGTGATAGACCCGTTGACTAAATTTCTCTCACGAACAAAACATGATCATACCTTTGTACTCTTTGGGTGTTAATCACATAGCGATGTGAGCTAGATTATTAACTCTAGTAAACCCTTTGGGTGTTGGTCACATGACGATGTGAACTATGGGTGTTAATCACATACATATGTGAATATTAGTGTTAAATCACATGGTGATGTGAACTAGATTATTGACTCTAGTGCAAGTGGGAGACTGAAGGAAATATGCCCTAGGGGCAATAATAAAGTTATTATTTATTTCCTCATATCATGATAAATGTTTATTATTCATGCTAGAATTGTATTAACCGGAAACATGATACATGTGTGAATACATAGAGAAACATATAGTCACTAGTATGCCTCTACTTGACTAGCTCATTAATCAAAGATGGTTATGTTTCCTAACCATAGACATGCGTTGTCATTTGATTAATGGGATCACATCATTAGGAGAATGATGTGATTGACATGACCCATTCCCTTAGCCTAGCACTTGATCGTTTAGTATATTGCTATTGCTTTCTTCATGACTTATACATGTTCCTGTAACTATGAGATTATGCAACTCCCGTTTACCGGAGGAACACTTTGGGTGCTACCAAACGTCACAACGTAACTGGGTGATTATAAAGGAGTACTACAGGTGTCTCCAAAGGTACATGTTGGGTTGGCGTATTTCGAGATTAGGTTTTGTCACTCCGATTGTCGGAGAGGTATCTCTGGGCCCTCTCGGTAATGCACATCACTATAAGCCTTGCAAGCAATGTAGCTAATGAGTTAGTTACGGAATGATGCATTACGTAACGAGTAAAGAGACTTGCCGGTAACGAGATTGAACTAGGTATTAGATACCGACGATCGAATCTCGGGCAAGTAACATGCCGATGACAAAGGGAACAACGTATGTTGTTATGCGGTTTGACCGATAAAGATCTTTGTAGAATATGTAGGAGCCAATATGAGCATCCAGGTTCCGCTATTGGTTATTGACCGAGAATAGTTCTAGGTCATGTCTACATAGTTCTCGAACCCGTAGGGTCCGCACGCTTAACGTTACGATGATAGTTTTATTATGAGTTTATATAGTTTTGATGTACCGAAGGAGTTCGGAGTCCCGGATGAGATCGGGGACATGACGAGGAGTCTTGAAATAGTCGAGACGTAAAGATCAATATATTGGACGACTATATTCGGAGTTCGGAAAGGTTTCGAGTGATTCGGGTATTTTTCGGAGTACCGGAGAGTTACGGGAATTCGCCGGGGAGTATATGGGCCTTATTGGGCCATACGGGAATAGAGGAGAGAGGCCAAAAGGAAGGAGGCTTGCGCCCCCCTTCTGGTCCGAATTGGACAAAGGGGAGCAGCCCCCTTTTCCTTCTCCCTCTCCTCCTCTTTCCTTCTCTTATACTCCAACAAGGAAAGGAGGAGTCCTACTCCCGGTGGGAGTAGGACTCCCCCCTTGGCGCGCCTCCTCCCTAGGCCGGCCGCCTCCCCCCTTGCTCCTTTATATACGGGGGCAGGGGGGCACCCCATAGACACACAAGTTGATCTACGTGATCATTCCTTAGCCGTGTGCGGTGCCCCCCTCCACCATATTCCACCTCGGTCATATCGTCGCGAAGCTTAGGCGAAGCCCTGCGCCGGTAGAACATCATCATCGTCACCACGCCATTGTGCTGACGGAACTCATCCCCGACACTTTGCTGGATCGGAGTCCGGGGATCATCATCGAGCTGAACATGTGCTGAACTCGGAGGTGCCGTACGTTCGGTACTTGGATCGGTCAGATCGTGAAAACGTACAACTGCATCAACCGCATTTTCATAACGCTTCTGCTTACGGTCTACGAGGGTAAGTGGACATTACTCTCCTCTCTCGTTGCTATGCATCACCATGATCTTGCGTGTGCATAGGATTTTTTTTGAAATTACTACGTTCCCCAACACCCTGTTATCCCCCCATTGTCGATGGCTAAAGTCAATACCTGTTAGGACTGTCATTGGTGGCTTCCCGCCAATCATCGTTACAAATTTTGTGAAGACGCACTCGAAGCTCTCAACCCGTTCATCTGTCAGCCAAATCAAAAATAGATTACTTTCACAGAGAAACAATCATACTGTTTTTAAAAAAATCATGAATTCTGCTCACATGCCATGCAAATTCAGTCATGACAGTTCAATTCCTCATCTGCTAATTAGGCACTCCAGCATGTGAATTCGACTATTTGATAACCACATGAGCTAAATTACTTTCCAATATGCAAAATTGATATATAATTCAATTTTTCAATAGGGGAGTGTTGATTCTTTATCTTTACGACCATCCTGGAGCTTGTGGATCCATTTTCCCCGTAGGCTTAGCAGAGGCTGCAACACGACTATCGCCACCTTCCATGATGGAAGCTAGTTGGTCTTCATGACTTGGCCCTGGCCGGCCTACTGCTCAATTGCATCTACATTGTTGCCCGCACTCTGGCTACAAGCAACTGCGTGCTTTGCTTCCAATGCCACACTCACCTGCTCCTCCCCATTGGCGTCATCTCCAATCTGCCCACTTCTGCTCCCAGCGATACTTTGAAGCCCAAGGTCCGCCATAGCCGCGCACCCGGCCCCAGATCCACTCAAGGAGGCCGTGTCTGGTCCGCCCACTTCCACAATGAGCCAGAATCACAGCCCTAAATTGGATGCATCGTCGGAAAGATTGGCAACCTTGGCAACAACAAAGCCAACATAATAAGAAAACAAAAAACCTCATGCGAGCAAGCAATGATCAAGAAACCAGGTTAGATTTCACCTGTCCACATCATCAATGGGGAAATCCATCGCCATCTTCTCCGCCGCGGACACACAGGATGGCCGATGGCCCACATTCATCGCAACCTGGTGATACATCTCCAACGTATCTATAACTTTTGATTGTTCCATGCTATTATATTACCCCTTTTGGATGTTTATGGGCTTTATTTTACACATTTATATCATTTTTGGGACTAACCTACTAACCGGAGGCCCAACCCATATTGCTATTTTTTTGCCTATTTCAGTATTTCAAAGAAAAGGAATATCAAACAGAGTCCAAACGGAATGAAACCTTCGGGAGCGTGATTTTTGGAATGAACGTGATCCAGAGGACTTGGAGTGCAAGTCAAGAAGCAGCCGAGGCCCCCACGAGATAGGAGGCCGTGCCCCCTTGTAGGGCGTGCCCCCTATCTCGTGGGCCCCTCGGGCGGTCACCGACGTACTTCTTCCTCCTATATATACCTACGTACCCCGAAAACATCCAGGGGCACCACGAAACACAATTTCCACCACCGTAACCTTCTGTATCCATGAGATCTCATCTTGGAGCCTTCGCCGGCACTCTGTCGGAGGGGGAATCGACCACGGAGGGCTTCTACATCAACATCCTTGCCCCTCCGATGAGTTGTGAGTAGTTTACCACGGACCTACGGGTCCATAGTTATTAGCTAGATGGCTTCTTCTCTCTTTTTGGATCTCAATACAATGTTCTCCCCCTCTCTTGTGGAGATCTATTCGATGTAAACTCTTTTTGCGGTGTGT
Source organism: Triticum aestivum (assembly GCF_018294505.1). Taxonomy (NCBI): domain Eukaryota; kingdom Viridiplantae; phylum Streptophyta; class Magnoliopsida; order Poales; family Poaceae; genus Triticum; species Triticum aestivum. Next base: position 381,476,545 of record NC_057798.1, read on the forward strand.
TTGTCAAGATCTGATGAATAGTAGGTTTATGATCAAGTTTATCTATGAATAAGATTTGAATCTTCTCTGAATTCTTTTATGTATGATTGAGTTATCTTTGCAAGTCTCTTCGAATTATCAGTTTGGTTTGGCCTACTAGATTGATCTTTCTTGCCATGGGAGAAGTGCTTAGCTTTGGGTTCAATCTTGCGGTGTCCTTACCCAGTGACAGAAAGGGTTGCAAGGCACGTATTGTATTGTTGCCATCGAGGATAACAAGATGGGGTTTATATCATATTGCTTGAGTTTATCCCTCTACATCATGTCATCTTGCTTATTGTGTTACTCTGTTCTTATGAACTTAATACTCTGGATGCAGGCAGGAGTCGATCGATGTGTGGAGTAATAGTAGTAGATGCAGGCAGGAGTCGGTCTACTTGTTATGGACGTGATGCCTATATACATGATCATGCCTAGATAATCTCATAACTATTCGCTTTTCTATCAATTGCTCGACAGTAATTTGTTCACCCACCATAATATTTATGCTATCTTGAGAGAAGCCTCTAGTGAAACTTATGGCCCCAGGGTCTATCTCTTATCATATTTGCTTTCAATCTACTTTTATTTTCATCTTTACTTTTTGCATCTATATCACAAAATACCAAAAATATATCTATCTTATCATACTATCTTTATTAGATCTCACTTTCGCAAGCGGTCGTGAAGGGATTGACAACCCCTTTATTGCGTTGGTTGCGATTTCTCAATTTGTTTGTGTAGGTGTGTGGGACTTTTGAGGAGCCTCCTACTGGATTGATACCTTGGTTCTCAAAAATTGAGGGAAATACTTACGCTACTATTGCTGCATCACCCTCTCCTCTTCGAGGAAAACCAAGACAAGCTCAAGATGTAGCAAGAAGGATTTCTGGTGCCGTTGCCGGGGAGGTCTTCGCTCAAGTCAAGATATACCAAGTACCCATCACAAACCCATCTCCCTCGCATTTACATTATTTTCCATTTGCCTCTCGTTTTCCTCTCCCCCACTTCACCCTTGCCGTTTTATTCGCCCTCTCTTTCCCAATCTCCTCCTCTATTTTTGGCTTGCCTTTTGTTTGCTCGTGTGTTAGTTCGTTTACCTTGTCGTTATGTCTAGTTCTTTATCCGCTCCTATGTCTCCCGAGTTTGAAGTTCTTCACTTCAAGCAAAGGCAAGAAGAAAACTTAAAATATGCTTGGTATAGGATAATGGAATCTTATCGCAAGTGCACCCTAGAGGTGAACTTTAGAATTCTTCTTCGTAATTTTTATGTTGGGTTAAATATGACGCATAGACAACTCTTGGATTGCATTGCTAAGGGAAATTTCATTGAGATTGATCCCAGTATTGCGCATGAAATTATAGAGGGAATAGTGGGAACACTACCTCAAAAGGGAGGATCACATCCTACCCAAGAAGAAACCCAAGTGTTTGGAAAGATTTGCAAAGTAACAAAAAATTTACAAAAGTCTCTTGAGCCTCTTAAAAGTGTTAGCGGAAATCTTCACCGCATGAATATGTTGATTACTCTTTGCAATAAGCGGTTGGATTCTTTAGATCTAAAAATTTCCGAGTATGAAGGGAAGCAGAAAGAACCTCCCGGATTCGAGCATGACTCCGCTAAATAACTGAAAATTAGAGATGGCACTCCTTAGATCTACCTTTGCTTTTATGCCTAGATAGGGGCGTTAAACTATAGCGCTAGTTGGGAGGCAACCCAATTTTCTTTATGTTTTTTGTTTTTGCTCCTGTTTAGTAATAAATCTTGCATCTAACTTCTGTTTAGATGTGTTTTTATCTTTTAATTAGTGTTTGTGCCAAGTAGAACCTATAGGATAACCTATGATGATAGTTGATTTGATTCTGCTGAAAAACAGAAACTTTGCACGCACGAATATAATTTTGTTAAATCACAGGAACGTGATTTTGCCTTGATTATTTTTGCTGCTGTTCAATAAACAAATTTTCCAGGACTTACTATTTTGGTAGGATTTTTAGAGTTCCATAAGTTTGCGTTAGTTACAGATTGCTACAGACTATTCTGTTTTTGACAGATTCTGTTTTTCGTGTGTTGTTTGCTTATTTTGATGCATCTATGGCTAGTAAAATAGTTTATGAACCATAGAGAAGTTGGAATACAGTAGGTTTAACACCAAAATAAATAAAGAATGAGTTCATTACAGTACCTTATGTGGTGGTTTTATTTTCTTTCACTAATGGAGCTTATAAGATTTCCTGTTGAGTTTTGTGTTGTGAAGTTTTCAAGTTTTGGGTAAAGCTTTTATGGACTATGGAATAAAAGGTGGAAAGAGATAAGCTTGGGGATGCCCATGGCACCCCAAGATATTCAAAAATAGCCAAAAGCCTAAGCTTGGGGATGCCCCGGGAAGGCATCCCCTCTTTCGTCTTCGTTCATTGGTAACTTTACTTGGAGCTATATTTTTATTCGCCACATGATATGTGTTTTGCTTGGAGCGTCGTGTATTATATTAGTCTTTTCTTTTTAGTTTACCACAATCATCCTTGCTGTACACACCTTTTGGGAGAAGCCTATTTGATTAGAATTTGCTAGAATACTCTATGTGCTTCACTTATATCTTTTGAGCTTGATAGTTTTTGCTCTAGTGCTTCACTTATATCTTTTAGAGCACGGTGGTGACTTATTTTTGTAGAAATTATTAGTCTCTCATGCTTCACTTATATCTTTTTGAGAGTCTTTTATAATGGCATGGTATTTGCTATGGTTATAAAATTGGTCCTAGAATGGTAGGCATCCAAGTTGGGTATAATAAAAACTATCGTAGAAAGTGAATTGGATGCTATGGTCAATTTGATACTTGATAATTGTTTTGAGATATGGATGTAGTGATATTAAAGTCATGCTAGTTGGGTGATTATGAATTTAAAGAATGCTTGTGTTGAAGTTAGCAAGTCCCGTAGCATGCACGTATGGTTAAAGTTGTGTAACAAATTTGAAACATGAAGTGTACCTGGCTTGTGCATCCTTATGAGTGGCGGTCGGGGACGAGCGTCTTTTCCTACCAATCTATCCCCCTAGGAACATGCGCGTAGTACTTGATTTTTGATGACTTCTAAATTTTTGCAATAAGTATATGAGTTCTTTTGCCTAATGTTGAGTCCATGGATTATACACATTTTACCTTTCCGCCATTGCTAGCCTCTTCGGTACCGTGCATTGTCCTTTCTCACCTTGAGAGCTGGTGCAAACTTCGCCGGTGCATCCAAACCCCGTGATACGATACGCTCTATCACACATAAACCTCCCTATATCTTCCTCAAAACAGCCACCATACCTACCTATTATGGCATTTCCATAGCCATTCTGAGATATATTGCCATGCAACTTTCCACCGTTTCCGTTCATCATCATCATGACATACTTTACTTTTGTAATATTGCCATTGCATGGTCATGCAGTTGACATCGTATTTGTGGCAAAGCCACCATGCATTATTTTTCATACATGTCACTCTTGATTCATTGCACCATCCCGGTACACCATCGGAGGTATTCATATAGAGTCATATCTTGTTCTAGTTTCGAGTTGTAATTCTTATGTTGTAATCAATAGAAGTGTGATGATCATCATTATTAGAACATTTCCCAAAGAAAAAAAGAAAAAAGAAGAAGAAAGGCCAAAAAGAAAAAAAAGAAAGGCCCAAAAAAAGAAAAAAAGAAATAAAAAGGGCAATGTTACTATCTCTTTTTCCACACTTGTGCTTCAAAGTAGCACCTTGTTCTTCATGTAGTGAGTCTCATATATTGTGCTTCAAAGTAGCACCATGTTCTTCATATAGTGAGTCTCATAAGTTGTCTTTTTCATACTAGTGGGAATTTTTCATTATAGAACTTGGCTTGTATATTCCTATGATGGGCTTCCTCAAATGCCCTAGGTCTTCGTGAGCAAGCAAGTTGGATGCACACCCACTAGTTTTCTTTTGTTGAGCATTCATTTATAGCTCTAGTGCATCTGTTGCATGGCAATCCCTACTCCTCATGTTGACATCAATTGATGGGCATCTCCACAGCCCGTTGATTATCCTCGTCAATGTGAGACTTTCTTTTTTTTGTCTTCTCCACACAATCCCCATCATCATATTCTATCCCACCCATAGTGCTATATCCATGGCTCACGCTCATGTATTGTGTGAAGGTTGAAAAAGTTTGAGCTTATTTAAGTATGAAACAATTGCTTGGCTTGTCATCGGGGGTATAGAAGTTGGGAACATATTTGTGTGACGAAAATGAAGCATAGCCTAACTATATGATTTTGTAGGGATGAACTTTCTTTTGCCATGTTATTTTGAGAAGACATGATTACTTTGATTAGTATGCTTGAAGTGTTCCTATTTCTTTTATCAATATGAGCTTTTATTTCGAATCATTTGGATCTGAACATTCATGCCACAATAAAGAAAATTACATTGATAATTATGCTAGGTAGCATTCCACATCAAAAATTTCTTTTTTATCATTTACCTACTCGACGATGAGCATGAATTAAGCTTGGGGATGCTTAATACGTCTCCAACGTATCTATAATTTTTGATTGTTCCATGCTATTATATTACCCCTTTTGGATGTTTATGGGCTTTATTTTACACATTTATATCATTTTTGGGACTAACCTACTAACCGGAGGCCCAACCCATATTGCTGTTTTTTTTTGCCTATTTCAGTATTTCGAAGAAAAGGAATATCAAACGGAGTCCAAACAGAATGAAACCTTCGGGAGCGTGATTTTTGGAACGAACGTGATCCAGAGGACTTGGAGTGCAAGTCAAGAAGCAGCCGAGGCCCCCACAAGATAGGAGGCCGCTGCCCCCCTGTAGGGCGCGCCCCCCTGTCTCGTGGGCCCCTCGGGCGGCCACCGACGTACTTCTTCCTCCTATATATACCTACGTACCCCGAAAACATCCAGGGGCACCACGAAACACAATTTCCACCACCGTAACCTTCTGTATCCGCGAGATCTCATCTTGGAGCCTTCGTCGGCACTCTGCCGGAGGGGGAATCGACCATGGAGGGCTTCTACATCAACATCCTTGCCCCTCCGATGAGTTGTGAGTAGTTTACCACAGACCTACGGGTCCATAGTTATTAGCTAGATGGCTTCTTCTCTCTTTTTCGATCTCAATACAATGTTCCCCCCCTCTCTTGTGGAGATCTATTCGATGTAAACTCTTTTTGCGGTGGGTTTATCGAGATCCGATGAATTGTGGGTTTATGATCAAGTTTATCAATCAATAATATTTGAATCTTCTCTGAATTCTTTTATGTATGATTGAGTTATCTTTGCAAGTCTCTTCGAATTATCAGTTTGGTTTGGCCTACTAGATTGATCTTTCTTGCCATGGGAGAAGTGCTTAGCTTTGGGTTCAATCTTGCGGTGTCCTTACCCAGTGACAGAAAGGGTTGCAAGGCACGTATTGTATTGTTTCCATCGAGGATAACAAGATGGGGTTTATATCATATTGCTTGAGTTTATCCCTCTACATCATGTCATCTTGCTTAATGTGTTACTCTGTTCTTATGAACTTAATACTCTAGATGCAGGCAGGAGTCGGTCGATGTGTGGAGTAATAGTAGTAGATGCAGGCAGGAGTCGGTCTACTTGTTATGGACGTGATGCCTATATACATGATCATGCCTAGATAATCTCATAACTATTCACTTTTCTATCAATTGCTCGACAGTAATTTGTTCACCCACCGTAATACTTATGCTATCTTGAGAGAAGCCTCTAGTGAAACCTATGGTCCCCGGGTCTATCTCTTATCATATTTGCTTTCAATCTACTTTGTTTGCATCTTTACTTTTTGCATCTATATCAAAAAATACCAAAAATATATCTATCTTATCATACTATCTTCATTAGATCTCACTTTCGCAAGTGGTCGTGAAGGGATTGACAACCCCTTTATTGCGTTGGTTGGGAGTTCTCAGTTTGTTTGTGTAGGTGCGTGGGACTTTTGAGGAGCCTCCTACTGGATTGATACCTTGGTTCTCAAAAACTAAGGGAAATACTTACGCTACTATTGCTGCATCACCCTCTCCTCTTCGAGGAGAACCAACACAAGCTCAAGACGTAGCACTTGGCATGTGGGCCAACACGAGGTCTTGTACCAAGTATTTACTGCGGGTCCATGTCCATCCCAACTAAACCCTGTCATGCACTAACTCCAGCCTCGATGAGGGCGTCAGGCTCGTCCGTCGCCGTCTATTGCATGTGGGCCTGACTCACTGTACACCCTGAGCATCTTAGACAGTCGACAGTCCAGGTACATATCCCAACACGAAATTGAACGTCCAGGATATCTGGATCACCTGGACCCGGGAGCCAAAATGCCCCTCCTGGAAAACCAACTTTATATTAATCAAAAGCCACTGTAAGTGGGATACAATTCGGGTCATGTGGTTGACCAAACTAGACATGACGACCCTGAGTTAGAGTAAGAGAAAATCTCGCTAAACTATGTGCGTCAACATTGACCGCACAACCTTGAACGATATAGCTACAATTAAAAGATGTCGCTCTCGCTTTGATCTCTCTGATGATAGCACTATAAGCACCATGGCTGTCCAAAATGATGTCTTCAACTACTTGTTTGGAGTCTGAGGCTATGATAAAGTTGTGAAGTTGTAAATCAGACGCCAGGGAGAGGGCTTCGCGACACGCCATTGCTTCGAGTGTTGTCGGATCCTGCACCCCAGGCACTACGAGTGAGGAGCTCCCTAGGAAGTTGCTTGTGCTATCTTGGCATACTGCCGTAGCTGAGCCTCCTCTACCTGCCCTAACAGTCGCGTCGACCTGAATTTTTGCATAGTCAGGGGGCGGCGCCTTTGGCCATTGTGTAGTCGAGCTAGTGGCAGCAACTGCCGTTGCATTTTGAGGCTTCTTATCTTGCAGGATTTGGAGTTCAAATATGAACCTTGAGACAAAGGATTGAATTGCCGTTGGAGTTTGAAAGATCCCTTCATGTATCGCCTTTCGATGAGCCGTCCAAATAGCCCATAGAGTAACCGCAACCTTGACGAACTGTTCATGTGATAGTGAGTCCATAAGAGTGAGCAGCCACTGCTTCACCTTCAGTTAGGTAGTTGCAACCAGATTCTGTCCAAGTTCATCGTCGACCAGAACCCACTAGCATCTTGATGATGTACATTCCAACAAAGAGTGATGCCATGAGTCCAGGGAGTTGCACATGCCGCATGAGCTCGTCGTCGACATATTTCTATGCGCCCTGACATCTTCCATCAGCAAGGATTGCTCTGAGAGCCTCCACAAAAACATTTTGATCCTCCCAGGAACCTGAGTTCTCCATAATGCTTTCCATGGTCCTTCCTCTCTGTTTCTGCCTGAAGATACCATCGTTCCATCAAGCTAGGCTTCTCCCCTTTGCCTAGTTGCAACAAGCATCTTGTAGGCAGACTTTACTGAAAACATTCCATTCTTTTCATAGTTCCAACACCAAAATTCAGTTACGTCCATCGTGCACAGCGGCATGGACATGATTACCGAAGCATCAAATGAGAAAAATACTTGTCCCAATCGCTGACGGTTCCACCAAGAAGAAGTGGCGTCGATGAGATGTAAGACATAGGTAGGTAGGTTTTGAATCAGACTCCCGTATGGCCGCATCATCTCTTCTCTAGGAAGCCAATTTTTGTCCCAAATTTTCGTGGACTTGCCACTGCCTATCCTCTTGATTAGGCCTTGTTTCAAGATATCTCTACCTTCCAAATGACCCTCCATCTCTGACTAGGGTGGCCACCCAGATAAGCATGCAATATTGTAGTGTTTGGGTAGTATATGCTCTTCAACACCAGTGCACAGGGAATCAGGGTATTGTAGGAGCCTCCATGCCTGTCTTGCCAACATAGCTGGATTAAAAAGTTCAAAGTATTTGAAGCCCAAACCTCACATACCTTTTTGGTTGTGTCATCGCCTTCCATGACATCCAGTGTGGCTTGAGTTGATCATTCTTATTCCCCCACCAGAACTTCCGAATCAACATATTTAAATGCTCACATAAACCTCAGGGCAATTTGAAACAGGACATAGGGTAAATTGGCACTGCGTGTGCTATAGATTTAGCAAGCACTCCCTTTCTCGCCATTGACAGTTTTTCTCAATCCGTCCATGAATCTTACTCCATAGCATGTTGATACGTCTCCAACGTATCTATAATTTGTGAAGTCTTCATGTCATGTTTACAACAATTTTATATGGTTTTGGTATGATTTTATTAGAACTAACCCAGACTGACGTTTTTTTCTGCAGAACTACCGTGGTGTCATTTTTATGCAGAAATAGAAGTTCTCGGAATGGGATAAAAATTTATGGTGATCAATTATGGACCAGAAGAGATCCACGGAGCACCGGAGCTGTTCTAGAAGGTGACCGAGGAGGCCACAAGCCAGGGGCGCGCCCCTAGGGCTTGTGGGCCCCTCTGGTGTCCCACTGACTTGTTTCCAACGCCAAATACTCTCATACATATATCAAAACCCCTGAAAAGAACCCTAGATGGGAAGTTTCCCTATCGCAAGCCTCTGTAGCCACGAAAAACAAATCGGGAGCCCGTTCCAGCACCCTGCCAGAGGGGGAAACCATCACTGGAGGCCATCTTCGTTATCCCGGCGGTCTCCATGACGAGGAGGGAGTAGTTAACCCTCGGGGCTGAGGGTATGTACCAGTAGCTATGTGTTAGATCTCTCTCTCTCTCTCTCTCTCTCTCTCTCTCTCTCTCTCTCTCTCGTGTTCTTGATTTGGCACAATCTTGATGTACCACGAGCCTTGTTATTATAGTTGGATTCTATGGTGTTTTTCCCTCTCTACCTTCTTGTGATGAATTGAGTTTTACCTTTGAGGTTTCACTATTATCGGATTTAATACTTTTATGGATTTGAGAACACTTGATGTATGTCTTGCATGGGATACCCGTGGTGACAATGGGGTGTTCTATTGATTCACTTGATGTATGTTTTGGCACTTAACTCACGAATTCCCGACGTGACATTGGGGTAATCTATGCATAGGGGTTGATGCATGTTTTTGTCCTTGTTTCTCCAGTAGAAATCGTGGGGCACCCTTTGAAGTTCTTTGTGTTGGATTGAATATTATGAATCTGAAGTTGTTTGATGTATATCATATAATTGATCCATGGATACTTGTGGTGACATTGGAGTATCTAGGTGACATTAGGGTTGATTGATGTGTATCATATGGTGTTATTTTAGTACGAACTCTAGGGCTGTTTGTGACACTTATAGGAATAGCTCAAAAGATTGATAAGAAAGAATAACTGTGATGTGGTTTCGTACCCTATAATCAATTTCATCTTATGGAACTTTGGAGTGACTCTTTGTCGCGTGTTGAGGGATTTCCATATGATTTAATTATGTTAGCATTGTTGAGGGACTTTGCACTAGTGGAAGTATGAACCGTAGGCCTTGTTTTCAAGCATTGCAACACCGTTTTGCTCACTTTTGTTACTAGTTACCTTGCTGTTTTTATTTATTCAGATTATAAAAATAAATTTCTACCATCCATATTACACTTGTATTACCATCTCTTCGCCGAACTAGTGCACCTATACAATTTACCAGTGTATTGGGTGTGTTGGGGACACAAGAGACTCTTTGTTATTCAGTTGCAGGGTTGTTTGAGAGGGACCATATTCATCCTATGCCTCCCACAGATTGATAAACCTTAGGTCACCCACTTGAGGAAAATTTGCTACTGTCCTACAAAACTCTGCGCTTGGAGGCCCAACACGAGTCTTCAAGAAGAAGGTTGCATAGTAGACATCAAGCTCTTTTCTGGTGCCGTTGCCGGGGAGGTGAGTGCTTGAAGGTATATCTTTACATCTTGCAATTGAATCTTTTAGCTTCTTGTTTTTATCACTCTTTTGTTTTATAAAATAAAACTACAAAAAATGGAATTGAGGTTGCCTCATATGCTTCATCTTTATAATGTCTTTCGTGAAAATGATGGAAAGGAAAATTGTGCTAAGGTGTTAGAAGAAGAATGCAATAAAATGTTTGGCATAAAATCTTTGAATGATGAGCATGATTGCAATGTTGTTAGTATGAATTATTTGAATATCCATGATGCTAATGATATGCAAAGCCATAAGCTTGGGGATGCTATATTTGATGAAGATGATATTTTTAGTCCCCCAAGTTTTGATGAGCAAAATTATTATGATGATAGCATGCCTCCTATTTATGGTGATTATATTGATGAAAGTGGGGTTGGAAGAGTGTTAACTCTAGGTAGTAATGATCCCACTGTTTTGGAGGGTGTTGAATCTTTTCACAATATTGATAAAAGTGGATTTGGAGAGGTCATGACTTTATTTGCTGATGATTCCACTATCTTGGAAGAGGTTTCAATTGATTATGAGAACAAAGTTGCTATCTATGATGATCATTGTGATGACATGTATGCTATAAAGAATAATGATAACCATGAAACTTATCATCACGATTTTAATTTTCGATTGGATTATGCCAACCAAGTATTACATGATAGTTATTTTGTTGAGTTTGCTCCCACTATTATGAATGAGAAGAAATTTACTTATGTGGAGAGCAATAAAAATTCTATGCTTGTGGATCATGAAAAGAATGCTTTATGTGATAGTTATATTGTTGAATTCATTCATGATGCCACTGAAAATTATTTTGAGAGAGGAACATATGCTTTTACATATCTCAATAATATCAAGTTTCCTCTCTATGTGTTGAAAGTTTTGAAGTTATACTTGTTTTGCCTTCCTATGCTACACTACTGGAATCTGTCATTTTGCTATCCACCATGTCTTTGCCGTTGGCCAGCTGATGGTGAAGAGGCTCTTTGCCATCCGCTTCCACAAAGCGGACGACAAAGAAAGTGCAGATGGCAAAAATGCTATTTGCCGTCAGCTACTTCTTTGCCGCCGGTCAGCTGACGGCAAAAAGCTAGAAGGTAGACGACAAAGAGCCAAGTGGGCCCCACAGGGCACAGCATGGCTAGGTCAGATTCTTTGCCATCAGCTAGCTGACGGCAAAAGAGGTGATTACTTCGCGGTCTGCTGGGTGACGGCAATGTTAGTCCTTTGCCGTCTGCTTGCCGACGACAAAGAGGAGACGTGGGCCAGCCCTAACGGTGGCCTCGTTGCCGTCCACTAACGCATGACAAAGAAGGCCCACTTAATGGGTCCAGCCCTCTCCCCCTCTCTTTCTTTCTCTCTCTCCCTCGCGTGTGCCTGCCTCGATCTCCTCTGTCGCCGTCGCCGGCCATCCCCGCCCCGTCCCCTTCGGCCCGCCGCCCCATTGCCCCGTCGCGCCCTGTCAGCCCGCCGCCCCGCCGCCCCATCGCCCCGCCGCCTAGCCGCGCCCCGTCG